>NC_057805.1:252117468-252224201 GCF_018294505.1 Triticum aestivum
CCACCCTGAACCCTAAGATAGATACTGGGGTACCTCTCTGGCGAGCCCCCTCCCCGCTGCGGCTGGTTCTTCCTTAACTCTGGCAAGCACCCCCACCCCTTGGAAATCGACTGACCCAAAAGTCGATTCAATCGACTGAAGTGTAGCTAAATCGGAGCAACATCGCAAGCAAGAGCAAGAGCGAGAGCAGCAGCGCGAGCAACAGCAAGAGCAATAGCAAGAGCAGACCAAGCAGTGGACCGAGAGCAAGAGCAGGGCAGTAGCGCGAGTGCGAGCTAAAGCAGCAACAACTCCTACTGATGTGGACGTCGCCGCCGAGGGAGCGACGCCGTGGAGGAAGTGTCCGGCGACGCCGCCGTGGATGGAGTTGCGTCGTGTCGGCTCGGGACCGAGCGCCGGCAGCACCGTGAGATCGAATCAAGAAGAAAATGCGGCGATTAGTGTACAACCTCTTTGGTGGCGCCGATTAGGCCTCAGCTTCATCTAAGGAAACGGTGATGATGATGCTCTTCCGGTGGTGCAGGTGAAGACGCCGGTGTGGGAATGGAGGTGGCGCGAAAGACGAGGGGAACGTCGGGGCAGCTCCTTGGAGGTGGAGGACGGGGTGGCTGAACCGGCGGGACGACAAGATCGACGGTGGATCCTCATCCGGTATGGTGGATGAGGGACATCGAGGTGTTGCTGTGGACGACGTCGTCGGGGAAGAGGCTCCGGCTGGGTGGCGGACGGAGGAGGGTGTGGGGCTTTGCGGGTTTTCGTGGCCTCGGTGTACGAATGGGTGGGCGGATGGGATGGGAGCGGGGAACCATGGCTTAGGGACGCGCTTGTCCGAAAAATGGGGTAAGTTACGAAAGTACCCCGACCGATTTGACCTAGGCGGTTCTTTCGGTTCAGGGGTATCATGGGCATTTCGCGTGTCGGGATTTCACCGGAGGTGGGAGTTTTCGCGCGCATTGTAATTTTGGAATAGGAAGGCGCGGGTTGAGATGGAGGGAGTTGTCGGAGCACAACAAGACAAAGATATATCTTAAATATTTCGGGGTAACACGGCGGCGGGTTGAAATTTCCGGACAAGCCCAACGTGTACTGTACCAAATCAATTCGCACTTCTGTCGACGAAAAAACAAAAAGAAATCAATTCGCAACACACAAGAGAGTCTAGTCCCTTGTACTGTACCAAATCAATTCACACTACAGATGACATTCAAAACTTTGAATTCATGTTATGTTCAATTAAAATATTTCGCTACGTGTATAATGCATGCAACCTGCTACTCAAATGAATGTTTTAGTGCTTTCCAAACGTATATACTACCGCTTCAATATGAACTAAATTTGAATTCGTTTCTCTATTTGAATAGGATCTACAATGATGATTGTTGTGAAGTCAAACCATTTGAATTCGTTTCTCTATTTTAATAAGATCTACAATCATCATTATTGTCAAGTTAAACCATCGTTTGTGTATTATCTTCACAGCACACCACATCATTACTCTCGAGTTAGATATGAACTATGTGTACTATATGAACTCGAACTCGATTTTTTGAATCCACTTTATGTTGATTTCAATTCACAATACATTTCAAGCTCTAGCTAGATCTTCATAATCTAAACCATGTCTCATATGTATAATGTGTTTGTCACATAATGTATGGTGCCACGCCCCCTACGCCTACAAGTATTTAGATGTGAGTTGAAAACACCACACATTACCACAAATTCAAATAAAATGTGAGATTGTTCGATATATAGTATTGTTTAGATTGTTCGATATTTAGTTGTAAGCTGCAAACACCACACATTATCACAAATTCAAATAAAATGTGAGATTGTTCGATGTATAGTATGGTTTTGATTGTTCGACATTTAGCTGTGAGTTGCAAATGCCATGCATTATCACATTATGGTATAACATGTGCAAAACCACAACATGTGTATCACCGCTATATTCATCATGCATATGTTTATAACACTATGATCTCCTATTCAAATATATGAATCCAATTTCATATCAAATTATGATCTTTGTTAGTCTCTTACACCCTCACAATCCTCTAACCTTTGTAGCTAGCACTAACTTTCTCTCATGCATGCACACGCCCTCCTCACCCTCCCCCTCCCTCAGCATTCTATCCATCGCGCACATTCATTTTTTCTTTAGGTCGTTCTCCCACAGTCTCCACAACTCCTTTCTGACACACACCAATCGATAAACCTCTCCAGCCTCTGCCTACAACATACGTACACACGCACCTTCCATCTCCTCCTTTCTGTGTCCATGCCTCGTGTCTCTCATACGGTCCCACACACGTGTAAACTCTCGCCCCTCTTTTCATCGATCTCACAACCGCACACTCCTCCCCCTATCTAGCTAGTAGCTCGGCCTCTCGCACCACCTCCTAGCTCTATTCTCTCTGTCTATCCGTCTCGTTGGGCCTTATTTGCCTCTAACAAATGGATGTACACCGACCGATCTCCCGCTATACATATAGCTAGCTAGGTCCTTAATTATAACTCGTTTTCCCCACGCGTCGATCGATCTACCTCATTAGTTATGTCTCTCCCTTCCTCTGACAAACAACAATTGATCTAAGGATCTAGTTAGGTTTGCTTAGCAAACACATGGTTCCCCTTCATCATCCATGCATGCGTCCCGACAGATCTATCACGCACAGGCACACACAGAAACAAATCCCCACTCTTATTGATAATATTGCAGTTCTACCCTCTGTTTTTCTGGTAGGCCTCTCCCACCATCTTCGAGAAGCAACTCCATCACCCAGCCAGCACTCTACCCATCTCCCTCCTTCTCTCTCCTCTCTCTCTCTCTGTCCCAACCTATTTCCCGTCCTTTAGTTATGTTTGGATGTCGACCCATCTCCCTCAAGACATAGCTGGGTCTTTCCTTCTCAACACATATACGAGTCGTTCTACCTCTTTAGTTAGGCCTCTGTCTCCCCCCTCCCCCCCCACACACACACCGATACATCGAGTGCTCTAGTCATGTCTCCGTGCCACACACAAACTTGCCATGTGCCCTCTGACGTTCTGGTAGGTCAGTCGCCCTATATCTTTGACTTGCACCCACACAATTTCGATGGCTCTCTTCATCCATCTCGCACCCACCCACATGATCCTCTCTTCGACTCTATCGATATCTATGACCCTCCCTCTCTTCTCTTGGATCGCCCCCTCTGACCCTCTCTATATGATATGGATATGCCTCTATTTCACACACGTTGCATGCATAATTTTGTTTGAGATGTCATCGACACATATTCCCACAAATACATTCACGAAATCACCCCCCCCCAAAAACAAAAAACACTCACGAACGCACACGCCGTCTGTCTAGGTTCGTATCTCTCTTACACACACCCACGTAGGTGGGGGACATGCACGAAGAGAAGAGGTGCACGCACGGCGTATGTAATCCCGTCTCTTTCCCAACCACACCCGCGCAGGTACACGGTGGAGCTCATTTCTGTACGAAAAGGCAGCCCATGTGGTAATTTGACACGTGTACTGGTTGTCCACTTGATGGAGGATCGTCTACCATAGGTGAACAAACAAACTGCGACTTGACACGTTATGTTAAAAAAGAGGCAAACCATGTGGGGCCTACCTTAGAGGCAAGGCTCTATACACTGGAGTACTTTTGATGTGTCCCATCAACTCGCAGAACAAGGAGAAGCTTGCTTAGTACGCCGTCTCCCCCACCCACGGGCGCGGTGGCTCGCAGGATGAGGTGAAACTTGCTTACTAATGAGTACGTACGCCTTACGCCCGCTCCCTCGCCCACACATGCGGTGGCTCGCAGGACGAGGAGAAAAATTTACTAGTACTCCCTCCGTTTACTCCTTGTCCCTACCTTGGTTAGAGAGATTATCATATTGTTTGGAATATATGTCCTTTAGTAGATTTCAATATGAACTACTAGTACATACTCCAAACTCTGATGTATATAGACGTATTTTAGAGTGTAGATTCACTCATTTTGCTCCGTATGTACTCCATATTGAAACGGACGTAATAGTACGCACTCTCACTCGCCCCTCAACCCTCGCCGCATGGTGGACGTGCAGCAATTCACTCGGTCTCATATAGCCAAAATGATATATACTGCAGTACCATTACTGCTCGACTTCCCGAAGAGGCGAAGAGCCAATCGCAAGGTTAATATTTTGGAGATGTCAAGCGCAATGTTTATAGGAGAACGAGTAGTAGGTGCCGCGTCATTTATAAATAAAGTTTTTTTCTTCAGTGGCACGTACGCAATATAAATAGGTTCATATGGAGAGAAAAGCAAACCGCTCCACTGTATACATAGGCAGGACGAGCCTACACGGTTGCTTGATGGGGTTGCTCTCTTCAGTTTTCACATTCTCTCGCACAAAACGACTATGGCCACATCTCTAAAATCCCGATGGATCATGTCCGCCGGGGGAAGGGGTGGATGCTTAGTGTAGATGCGGTCGCCTTCGCCGACATCGAAAACCCATTGTTGGCACGTCCCGATCAGGGGTCTCCGCCGTTCTCTCTCACAAAGCCGGTGAGGTTGCCTTCGTCCATTGCTCACTGCCGCGACGTGGGCAATTGCCGCCTCCCGCCGCCCTCCTCTAGGTTGAGCTATGTCCCAACATCCCTTAGGTACAACTCCCTTTACAGCCGGCTTGCACCACTGCTCCAGCTGCCCACATCACTCCATGTGGATATTTCTCTACTTATTTGCCCCGCACATACCTCTACTAGCTTCTACGTACTGTATTTGTGATGAGTTTATGTCTCATCAACTAGTCCCATTAATGTTATTCTAATCACGCTTCTTCAATTTCTTTGCCACAGGGATGCTCATCTCAATTTTGGTGAAACAGCACAAAACGATCCGATGGTCAACGGGTTGCAAACTTCATTTCTTAGGAAGCTCCAATGTTACCAGCAAATTAAAGCCTGGTTAGGGTTTACGGTTCAAGGGCTAGGGACTGCATGGATCATTTTTTTCTTTAGCTATCTCTGTTCCAAAATAAGTGTCAACTTTAGTAGTAGTACAACTTTGTACTAAAGTTTGCATAAAGTTGAGACACTTATTTTGGAACGTACGGAGTACATATTGGCTATGATCTGTCAATCATTGAGATGCAATAGCATGCATGTTAGTCTCCTTTGCATTTGATGAAATGTTGCAACAGGCAACCTTGGACGCAAGATACATGAAACAGAAGCTGGAAGCTTCATAGCATTGTGCAAATTTATCTCGCTGATAAATTACAGTACGTACTATACTAGTACTATGTAAAGGGTTAGGTGTCGCACGGTGTCCAGAAAATATGGTAATAGTGTGAGGTGGGCCATGTAATCACTGAGCCTGCGTGTTTTCACTGCTCTCGCACTCCTCCGCTGAGAATGGAGAAAATTGTAATCTAGTAGTACCTCCTTTCGCCGAAAGCGTGGGACATCCAGCAGTCCTACCACCTCAGTAATAATGACCGATGAGCCGTCAAATCACATAGACCCAGCAGTAAGTTGGACGGACGAAGCAACCATCACTCTTGAATCCGCTTCTCCCTTCAACGCAGGCGCCAGTGAGAGGTCGCGTCCGCTCTGCCCGGGCATGAATGCGGCACCGATTCTTTGGAGCGGCGCTGACCATTTCGGGCGGGAAGCGCGCGCGGGTGATGGAGGGGTTTTGGGTGGGCCGGGCTGGTCAGGAGCGGGTGTGGCAGCTGTCCTGCCTATCCCGACCGGATGCCCGGAAACGAGAGGATGCATCGACTCTCGCGGCTAAATCGTACACTACACACCATCTCTCTGTAGGAGTAGGTCGATGTGTCGCTCTCTCTAACACACACATGCTCTTAAACACACACACACGCCGAGGTAAAATGAGTCTATATCTCAATTAATGAAGACTTGCATGTTACCATCCATATGTTACTACCTACTATGAAAGTAGTATCATAGACTAGTAACATATGCATGTTACTAGTCCAAGTTACTCACCACTATGACCAGCCTAGCAATGTAAACCAAACGTTCCTTACTCTGCCTTGTTATCTCCCCCGGAAACCCAATGCATGGAGCACAACTACGCGTTGATGCATGCGAGTTAATACATGGCCCTGCATGGTAGCTAAAACGGCATCTCTTAGTTGTTGTGATTAATTGTTGCGTTTAGAGACAAAAATCAGGGCTTTGATTGGAGGAAGGACCGGTCAAGTTTCTCCTTCTCCTCCAATCTGCTTGCATCTTGTTTCAAAAAAAAATCTTCTTGCACCTTGGTCCCGCTACACCTTCTAACGTGACTTATTACACCTAGACGGAGGGAGTAGTACGAGATACGGTGGCACACTGAGTTAGGTCGAATACAAGTGCCCAAAATTGTGTGCATGTTATAATACGGATTCACTAAAAATAGTACGTGAGCGAACAGAGGGATCAATTGGACAGTGTTCACGAGGAGTAGCGAGATGTATGAGGTAAGATACACCGCTTTAAATCCCAATGACTCCCACGCAAAAAAAACACGGCATGCTTGTCACACGAATGCAGGAATGTATTAAAGGTTATTTTCCTCTCGTTAAACATAACGTGGGGGTGGTCTAGCTGGTTAGCCTGTTCGCTCATCAAACTTGAGGTCTCGGGTTCAATAATGACACTTGAGCATAATTTTATTTTTCTTCGACTTCTTTCTTCCACCCAATGACAGGTAGGCCCCGCATGACAGAGAGAGAAACTGATCTGGGGTGGTGCGAGGAGGATTCTTTGACTGGTCAAAATAGATGGATACGGAGCTATACGATCTCGTAGTGACCGTATAATCACCTCATCACGTATACGTTGCAGCCTCGACGATTGTTTTCTAGGGTTTGCGCTCTTCACACTCTCTCTCTCTCCAGTATATATATGCATGCTGGAGCCTCAGCGCTTGTAGTTGCTCTCTTCACACTCTATCACCCTCTCCAGATCTAAGCAAGACATTGTTCGCCTCTCTCTCTCTCCCCTCACTGCTGGTCAAAGAGCCGGCAGGATCCGTCCGCCGGGAAGGGAAGGAGGCTTAACGTTGTCGCCATCGGCGAGGAAGGGAATCCACTACCGGCATAGCTGTTCTCTTTCACCCAGTGCCGGCAGGAGGGCCTCCGACCCCTTCTTCCTCGCCGCCGTACATAGTGTCGGCCGAACGGCCTCCGGTCGCCCACCGAACCCCACCACAAGAACCTTAAGGTATAATTTACTTATTCCACATGCATTGCTCTAGCTGCATGTGGGCTTTTTTCGGTTCTGCACTCGAATCTAGGTGTTGGATCAAATAGGAAAGTAGTGGGGAAAGTTGTATAGCATGAATCTAGGACGTGGTTCAAAGAGGAAAGGAAGGGGGGAAGTACTAGTACATACTGGCTATCTAGCACCTACGTTGGTCAAAAAGGGGAAACAATGACAAACGCAGTACGCACATCTGTAATGAACTGATCTTTTGTTTTGGTGGACAAGGCTGTAGAGTTTGAGCGGGACTAGATTTGCTGTGCTCACATAGGGAAAGGTGTCTAAAGATAACAAAACTGGGACCAACACAAATATGCTCCTTGGTTGTTTTTGTTCTTTGTTGCAACAGACTGTGCATCACCCCTTCATACATCGGTAGATGCACATGGTGCTGGTGCGTCCACTGTCCCGTGCAACTCTTTAGCTGTTGTTAATCTAAGGCCCTGTTTGGTTAAAAACTCCCTAGTCCCTACCTGCTTGGTTCCAGGGACTAAACATGGACTAGAGTTATTAAATGACATGCTAAAAGACCATGCTACCCCTAGTAATGAACTAATATAGACAAGCTGTGATGCGGGGCAGGGGAAACTGTAGGAAAAAGTCCCAAAAAGACTCTCCCTTAGGGTCTTCTTTCTTTAGTCCCTAAAAGTCCCTCCTGTTTGGTTTAGATGGGACAGACACAGACTTTTTTTAGTCCCTACACCAAAATGTTCTTGTAAACAAACACCCTCTAATAATGCCGCTGGAAAATTGATGCAATGCCACAGTTAAAAGCAAATTACATGTTTAACAAATTTTATTGTTAATATAATCTCTCTGGTAATATTAATCAATGCCACCGTTTGAGAAATGCTACTGTCTTGCTTTCTTTCCCATTTAGATAAGTTAGATGCTTCTTTTTGTTGGCTTCTGTGTCATCCACCATTATTGACCACTAGTTGTTTCCTTTGCACCTCTGTGTAAACAGGGTTATCTACTTCGCCTGCTTGCTATTGTGACCTTTTGTTGCACTGCACAAAACACTTTTGTTTTAAGAGTGTTTTGTGCAGTTCAACCAAAATATCACACCGACAACGTTGCTTGATTGCTTGATCTTAGTGGAACTGCACAAGAGGAGATCTTACTTCCTATCTGTGTTGGCAAATTTGGTTCAGATGTTCTTCTTGTGAGTTCTTTGAATTCCGTATCATGAGAGGTCAGTACTAGCCTTCTTTCACATGATTGTGCAGTGTGCTTTCATATGTTGTGCTACTTGTACGCTAATGTTGCTTCATTTTAGGTAACTGCACAAATGGAGACAAGACTTCCAATCTGTATGTGCACCGTAATATCCCATTGTGGTAAGATAAGGATATTTCACAACTGTTGGCCTGTATTTTGCCACTTTCATCTGAAAATTAACATCGTTGTTTAGTGCGATACTTGTGCTCACTAATTGACATGCCAAATCTTACATTGAAGGCGAAGCTTGTCTGTTATTGAACCAAGTGATGAAGGGGAAGAACAAGCGGAAGAAAAACAACTCAACTCCCGGTGCTGTAATGAAGCACTGGAACTGTGATGACACATGTAATGATATAGTTTTGCATCTTAATTTATTGCTATGGCTAGAACGAGCAATTGTTTTGTCACTGATTTGATGCCACTCTTAATGTAATATGTAATTATCTCTACATGTGCAAACAGGGATCTTCTTTGAAGATACCATATATTTTAGTGGAACTGCACAAGAAGATGTTGGAAACATTAAACTAATCGAGGAGTATATAGTAAGCATGGCAACCAGAGTAGATAACAATTGATGGTTCCAGAGAAGTGCTTGATCTGTATGCTCTACAGAATAAGACTACTGACAAAGGTTGGTACTCGCCCACGGATTTCATCCATATGATTGAGCTTTCTCATCTCTATTGGTGTTGTGATACTGTTTACTGTCATGAGAAAGTGGTATTGTCCTTGAGAAGTGCTTCATCTGTGTTGTTTTAAATATTTCCTTTCCTTTTTTCGATGAAACAGGGATGCTAACATTTAGTTGTCCTCATGTCTTTGCACAACAGGATCATCCTGCTCTAAAGAAGAATATGGAGTACGTGAAGTGCCTAGCTCCGATTATGCCAGGATAAAGAAGCCAAGCCTCTCTTCTTAAGAAGGGAGCAATTGAAGGATGGTTACATTATTGCCCACAAGAACAAACTAAATTTAGCTCAGAAGGACTCACGGATCTGAATCTTTTGTTGTTGTGATGGCCAGTACAATGTTGTTTTACGATTACTTCCGGTGAGTTCCATTTTTTTAAATGTGTGCTCTGCATGGATCATGTAGGTTGACTGTTTAAACTGTCAATTCATAGTACAGTTTGCTTTATACTAATCACTTTTTTGTATTTATGCAAACAGGGGTGCTCAGCTTGATTTCAATGGGAAACTGCACAAAATGTTCACGAATACATCGAATATTCTCGAATCATTCATTTCCACCACAAGAAGGAGGTGCTGATATGTTCAAGGCATTGCAACATATAATGGCGAAATCATACAAGCTACGCATGAATTTGGTTGATTTTGGTGGAACTGCACAAAAAGAACAGCTGGTTTATTTAGCACGAGGTGCCATGTCAATGTCCGAACTGATGGCAAACCCTGCCCATTCCATAATCGTAGGCATTTGATATTTTGGAATGGGAAAACCTTGTCAAAGTTTGCTCATTGATGTACGCAAAAAAACACGCATTTGACATTTTGGAATGGGACAACCTTGTCAAATTTTGCTAATTTGATGTTAGCAAGAAGACATGCGTTTGATATTTTCGAATGGGACGCCCTTTGCTATTAGCAGCATCTATTATTCTTTAGTTGTGAAGTAAATATTGGCTCTGACATGTGAATCGCTGAGATGCATAATCATCGATTGTTTTGAATGTCCTCTATGAAGTGCCAGGCCTGTGTGTTGATTGCAATGTACAGGAACGCTAAATTTTGTACTCCGTCTATTCCTTTTTACTTAGCATATTAGATTTCTTTCAAGTCAGTTGATTTTACATTGTGAATGTTGATTATTTTTTCTATAAGATTGGTCAAAGTAGAGATACTTTGACTTCAGAAAAAACTTATATGCAGACTAAAAGGACCGGAGGGAGTACATGTGAAACTGCTGCAAACGAGGTGATCACCCTGGGAATAATGCTAGTACGTATTGTTTTGCATGTTCATCCAATGCTAGTGATACAAGAATTCAAACAAATCAAACTAAATTCATTCATACACAGCCGGATTTCAGATAAACATGCCGGATTTCATTACATTTCATACATTCTTCAACTAAAAAGGGGTGCGCTTGAGGTATAATTAATTAACCATAGCACCCGTGTCCGGCTGAGCCGAACAGAAGCTTCTTCTCTAGCGGACTGAGCTTCAGTGACATAACAGCAGGTGCAGTTGCGTCACTTACATGTGGGCCAGATGCCTCTTGGGCCCACATGCCAGTGGCCAACTGCACCTCTAGTTAAGTAACTGAAGCAGCGTCCTTATCCAACATAGCTCTCCGACTCCACGTCGCCGCCAAGAAGCTAATCGGCCGTCAATGGTCAACCCGCTTAGCTTGGCTTCAACCGGAGGGTAGCAGCGGTGGCCTTACTTGGATCTGAGCGGCGGGGACCTACCGTGTTCTACTCTTCCTCAATTTCTGTGTGGCGCGGCCTCATTGGCAGCGGGGTGGGGCCTTGATGGAGCCGGCGATGTCCTCTATCTCGTTGCCGGCGGGGCGGCGCCTCGGCGGAGCGGGGGAAATCCTCCCTCTCGTTGCCGGCAGGGTGGGGCCTCGGCTGAGCCGGCGATGTCCTCTGCCTCGTTGTTGCCGGTGCGGGGCCTCGGCGGAGCCGGCGGTGTCCTCTGCCTCGTTGTTGCGCCACGGGGCCTCGGCGGAGCCGGTAGTGTCCTCTGCCTCGTTGTTGGCACCGCGGGGCCTCGGCGGAGCAGGGCCTCGTCGACGCCAGCGGAGCGGGGACTTGTCGGAGCCGGCATTGTCCTCTGCCTCGTACTCGGTCTCGCCAAATAGCGCCTCGCCCGCTTCATCGCCTCTTTGTAGGCGGCCGTAGCCTCCGCCACCCGCATGCGGTACTGCCAGCGCTCGAGGCGGCCCTTGCGGGCGGAGCGGTACGAGTCGAGCAGCGCCTCTTGCTCCGCCCGCTCCGCGGTGATCTGCTCCTCCGCCTGCAGGTGCACCTAGAGGAGATGGTCGTTGTAGGCGGCGTTGGCCTGCGTCTCCCGGAACTGCTCCTGACGCTTTTGCCTCATCGTGTCCATGTATTGGGCACGGGCCTCACTGACGGTCATGGTGCAATGCACCGGCGAGGATGGCACGCAGGAAGGGGTTGGCACCGGATCATCGACTACCATGTTGGGACGTCGTCGTCCTCCGGCTGCCTGCCGGCCAGCCAGTCGGCAGCAATGGTTGCCATCTCCTTGTGGTCCGTTGTCCGCCCGTCCTGAAGAGCGCTGGAGCGTGAGGAAGCCATGGTGGGAGTAGTGGTGTGGACAGGAGAAAGGGAACAGAGGCGGATGACTGCGGCTATGGCCGGCGCAACAGTTTATATAGCAATGGTGGGCGGCGGAGGGACGGACGTATGGTGCCGGACTAGCCGCCTCGGCAACCGCGTATCATTAAGGTGGGCGACAAACGGACGGACGGACGGGACTTGTCGTTTGAAGGCGGAGCAATCACCTGCACCGGGAAGCAGGGCGGGCGGCGCTGACCGTTTTGGGCGGAAAGCGCGCGTGGGCGAGGGAGGCTGTCTGGGTGGGCCAGGGCAGTCAAACTCGTGCTTGGCAGCGGGTCGGTCCAGCAGTCGGGACATGCTGGCTCGCTAGTGAGCTTGCCAAGCTGAGCGACGACAATCAGACGATGGACATAGCTTCCGACCAGGAGCCGGCGCCACTGTTCAAGCCGGTTCATGCCATGTTCACCATAGAGCAGGTGCAGCCCACTTTGACAGCCTAATGGCGGAAGAGCTACCAGCGAAGGAGGACCTGTGCTGCAACCAACGTCTCCTCAACGAGCACCAGTGAACAAGCGAACGGCAATGCCATCGCGGATATGTGGCCTAATGACCAGCGGGCGCTGTATCAGACCATCCGTAGGGCCCGCGAGGCCCTCTTCGTCGTCCTTTGAGTTGTTGCGCTCGCCGTGGCACCGCCATCTCGTGTTGTCAACATGGTCAATGGCATGAGGAATGAGGAGATGACTTTACTTGGAGAGGATGATAGTGGGGACCCACCAGGGCCATTGCCGCACATACGCAAGTGCCTCCTTATTATATACAACTGTAATATTTTTTACTTCCTCCTAGTTTCCTGACATCACGGTCCCACACCATTGTAAACCTATGTAGTCAATAAACGAGAGAATTGCACAAGGAGCGGCCGACAGCTGGGACCAAGCAGCTCGAGCAGTATTTGTCTTTTTGAGGTGTGAGCATTGCAGAGTTTTTCTTGAGCGATGTTTTCGTCGTTGTTCAGAGGAGAGCAGGGTATTAACTGGGCGGGCTGTGGCCCGTCTAGCCCAGGCCAGATATCTAGCCCAGATATTATTTATTTTCAAGCTGAAAATGGCTAGCCCAATTATACTTTTTTTCAAGAATACCCAGGCAAGGTCAACTTGTTATTCTCCGCCCCGTTGGGCTGCAAATCTTTCCTAGGAGGGATGCATTAGGCTTAACAAGAAAATGGGCTTTAAGAAATAATAAATGGGATGTAATTATAAAAACTGGGCAGTAACTATAAAAAATGCACCAAACACGTAATTACTTTATAAAATAATAATTTTGGATTTTGAAAATTTTAATTTCATTAATTGTTGCGCGCGCAATGTTTCGTTGGATTTTCAAGTAATACAAATTTATATTGAAATTGTATTTAATCTGACTAGAAATTTCGGGATAAAATTTTTTCGGATCCCTTCAAAATGTGGGAGATTTTATTGAATTCTGTTTTGAACGGTTGGTTCAAATTATTAATCGTTGTCCTAGCTAGAAAATGGGTTGTACTTTTAACAAACTGTAAATGGGTTGTAGTAAATTCCACTAGAATTCAAAAATTGGTTGTACATTCTTACAAATCGCAAAATGGGCTATAAGTTCTCTGCCACACACTTGTGGGCCTACTAAGTTGACGTGTATGCAAGGCTTTGTCAACTTATGTCCATCCAACGGATGTCGTGCTTCTTCTTCAATCTCGGATGTTCTAGCTTCAGCCGCCCAAAAAATGATTCCCCCCTGACATCTAGGGCGCACCGTTTCAGAGGCTGACCTGTGGGCCTACTAAGTTGATGCGTACCAAGGGCTTTATCAACTTAGGCAATATAAGTGATTCTAGCTGTAGTGACCGTACGATATCCATCCAACGGCCGTTGTGATTCTTCAACCTCTGGTCTTGTTGATGCAGCCGCCCAAAGCAGCGCCGGTTGTGCCGCCTGCTCCTGCCTCCCGTGGCCGGCTGTGCTGTCGCGGACGCCTCACCTCCCCCTACCACTCCCACCGCTGACCAGGCCCTGCGGCGACGGCATCCTCACACCGCAGCCGAACAAGTGAACCCTCGTACTCCTCTCCGCGTGGGCATCCACTGCCGCGTCTTCCCCGGCTCCACGTCGTCCCCTTCCTAGGCCTCGCCGTCGTCCATCGCCTTGGTGCTCTCGGCACGGCGTGGTCAATGTGGTCAACGACCGACTTCCATCAAAAGAGTACTGTACGTGGAGAGGCTGATAGCTGGGTCCACCGCCGCAGCAAGGAAGTGCCTCCTTATTACGCGGAAAATAATTATTCCTCCACCTAACAGCAGGGACCCACCGGACGGGCCACCGTATTTCATGAAAAAAACGTTTCCCCCTTGACTGCTGGGACCCACCAGCTACATCTTCGCACGCAAGGAAGTGCGTCCATATTACGGGCAAAAAAAATGATTCGCCCCCTGACTGCTGGGACCCACCAGCTACATCTTCGCACGCAAGGAAGTGCGTTCATATTACGGGCAAAAATAAACGATTCGCCCCCTGACTGCTCGGACCCACCAGCTACATCTTCGCACACAAGGAAGTGCATCCATATTACTGCTAGGATCCACCAGCTACATCTTCGCACGCAAGGAAGTGCCTGACAGTCGGGACCCACCGGTCGAAGCGTACGTAGCGTTGTCATTCTGGTCACGGATGTGTACGTACATACTGGTCGATCGGTCTGTCTGCACGCTGCAATGATGAACCATGGCCGTGTAAGGAAGGGCACATGTGGTAGTAGAGGCGCGCACATGTGGTAGTAGAGGGCCGCACGTAGCATGTACACGTATGTACAGCGGCCAGGGTGCAAGAAAGTAAATACGGCCACGTACGTACATACGGGTGGGGTCTCGAACGCCTACTCGCGCATACGTACGGCCAGGGCTCGTGTACATGGCTGTGGCTGGGTCGGAATGGAGAAACTATGTCATCGTCGTGTTCATGGGGAGGCAACGGAATGCGTCGTGTTCATCGGGAGGCAACAGAACGCGTGCTGTTCATCGGGAGCCAACCGGCTTGGACGGAACAGCCGATGGAAACGAGGCCTGGCGTACCGCAGAATGGAGGAAACGGCCTTGTGTTCGACCGGCCACGGTAGAAGCGGGATCCTGCTCATCGGGAGGGGTCTGGCGTACCGCAAAATGGAGGAAACGGACCTCCTACGGTGGAAACGGGGTCCTGTTGATCGGGAGGGGTGTGGCGTACCGCAAAACAAAATGGACTTGTGTTGGAGCACTACGGTCGAATCGGGGGTCCTATTCATCAGGAGGGGTGTGGCGTACCACAAAACGGGACTCCACGGGATACTGTTCATCTCCACCGACGACTGCCTCCACGGGCTACTGTTCATCCACGATCGACCTCCACCAGCCTCCACCTGCGACTGTTCATCCACGGGCTCCTGTTCATCCAGCCTCCACCGCGCGCTCCTCCACCGGCTATTGTTCAACCAGCCCTCTCCACGAGGGTCCTTTTAAACCACCCCTCCATGGGCTACTGTTCATCCAGCCCTCCACCGGCTACTGTTCAGCCAGCCCTCCACCGGCTACTGTTCAACCAGCCCTCCACGGGGTCCTGTTCATCCAGCCCTCCACGGGGTCCTGTTCATCCACCGGCAACGGCCTCTACTACCACGGGTTCCTGTTCATCCAACCCCCCACCAGGAACTGTTCATCCAAACCCCCTCAACAACGCTCAGTGTTCATCTAGGGAAGGAGGCAGCAGTGTTCGATCAGCTTCAGTTAGCAGCAGTAGCGAAGGAATCACTCGGGTTCAGTTAACAGCAAGGGATCCATCGATCGCTCGGGTTCAGTAACGCGTAGCTTGCAATGCAATCGCTTGGGTTCAGTTAGAGCCCAACGCCTCGCACACACGTGCGTACGTACGAGAGAAACGCACATCGCTCGGCCCCCGACCACCCACCGTAATCGGGAACTCCCTGATATTTTCCTCGCCCTCGCTTCTACCACGGTTTTTCCGTCATGGATGGCCCAAAGAATGTCATGCAGCTACGTCTCCGGCCCGCCGAAAAGCCCATTTTCAGTCATGATTTTTTGTCATAGAAGTAGGAGCCCACCACATCTATGATGATACCGGGTTTTGTCACAATTATCGTCATAGAAGTGTCATAAGTATGACAGAAAAAAATTTCGTTCGGCCCTAAATGTCACGGATGTGTCTTTTTTTTGTAGTGAGGTCTGGTGACTCGTACCACCCAGTAAGGGCCTTCCCACTTTGGTGATAGCTTGTTTGTACCCTTGGCGGACTGAACGCACCTAAGGACAAGGTGACCTTCCTCAAAATACCGGGCATGAACCCTGCGGCTGTGATTGCGACGTAGGGCTTGCTGGTAGCGTGCAGCACGCGTAGCAGCCCGGAGACGGTTCTCCTCAAGTAGCACAGCGTCGTCATGCCAGTGCTGATCTTGCACTACTTCATTGTAGGAAAGCACTCGAGGAGACCCATAAATGAGTTATGTGGGGATAACTGCTTCTGCCCCATAGACCAGGGAGAAGGGAGTCTGCCCGGTAGCTCGGTTAGGTGTCGTTCTGAGGGACCAGAGAACTACCGGCAGCTCCTCAATCCACCGCCTGCCGTGCTTCTGCAGCGTATCAAAAGTCCTTGTCTTGAGTCCATGAAGCACGTCAGCGTTCGCCCTCTCAGCTTGTCCATTGCTCCGGGGGTGTGCCACAGAAGCGAATGAGATCTTGCATCCGAGGGCATGAACATATTGCATGAAGGCGTGGCTCGTGAACTGGGTGCCGTTGTCAGTGATGATCCTTGCCGGAACTCCTAAACGACACACGAATTCTTTGAAGAACTTGATAGCTGACTGAGCAGTCACCTTTCTCACGGCAGTCACTTCCGGCCACTCTATAAACTTGTCGATGGCAACGAACAAGAATTCAAAGCCCCCGATTGCTCGGGGGAAGGGGCCGAGGACATCGAGCCCCCAGACCGAAAATGGCCATGATAGAGGGATTGTCTGAAGGGCTTGAGCAGGCTGGTGAGCTCTCTTGGAATGGAACTGGAAGGCTTCACACGTCGTGACGAGCTCAACTGCATCTTGGAGGGTTGTGGGCCAATAGAATCCTTATCGGAATGCTTTCCCAACTAATGCTCTTGATCCAATATGTGAGCCGCACATTCCTCTGTGAATCTCAGCCAGCAGTTCCTTTCCATCCTCCCAGCAGACACACTTCAATTTCACACCGTTGGGCCTTCTTCTGTGTCATTGACAAACTGATACATACTAGCCCTCTGGGCTACTTTCTCAGCTTCATCTTGGTCGCCGGGAAGTTGTCCGGTTTGGAGGAAGCGGACGATGTGCCTTGCCCAGGTTGGAGCCTGGGGCTCGGCAACGAGGACTAGCGGCACCTCCTCGGATGTGGGAGCACCAGCCTCGTTCGCGATGTCCATAGGCCCGGCCGGAGGGGGTGGTCAGGCAGGCTGTGAGGAGTTGTTTCCGGCAGGGTCTTTGTCGGGAGAGGCTTACCATAGTCCAACTTTCTCCTTTTCCGGGCCATTGTGGCTGGTGATACAGAGGGTCGAGAGAGATGGAGAACAAAATTTCCTGGTTCC
The DNA here is from genome assembly GCF_018294505.1 of Triticum aestivum. NCBI lineage: Eukaryota > Viridiplantae > Streptophyta > Magnoliopsida > Poales > Poaceae > Triticum > Triticum aestivum. The sequence continues at coordinate 252,134,857 of NC_057805.1, forward strand.
ACAGGAAGCTTCTGCGCAGCACACTTTGACAGGTGATCAGCTATGCTGTTTTCCGCACAGGGCAGGTGCTGTGTTTGCAACCCATCAAAGTGCTCCTCCAATCTCCTCACTTCCTCGACGTATGCTTCTATCAATGGACTTTGATAATCCTTGTTGACTTGTCTCACCACAAGCTGTGAATCTCCTCGAATGATCAACTTCTTAATTCCCAATTTTGTAGCAATCCTGAGCCCGGCAAGGAGCCCTTCATACTCAGTTGTATTGTTGGTGGCATCTTCCCAGGCAAAGTGCATCTGGACGATGTACTTTAAGTGCTCACCGGAGGGGGCAACAAGAAGCACGCTAGCCCCTGCACCTTGTAGGGAAAAAGCACCATCAAAATACATGATCCATTCTTGGGGTGATTCTTTGCCGGGGAGAGCTGTTTTAGTCACTTCCTCATCAGGGGTTGGCATCCATTCTGCAATAAACTCTGCTAGTGCCCTTCTCTGAGTAGTTGATGTGCTCTCAAACTTCAAACCAAATCTGGATAACTCCAAAGCCCACTCTACTATTCTGCCAGTAGCCTCAGGGTTTTGGAGTATCCTTTGCAACGGAAAACAAGTGACAACCGTAATCTCATGGGCTTGGAAGTAGTGGCGCACTTTCCTTCAGGCCATGATGAGGCCAAAGATCAACTTTGCATGCCAGATTACCTCGACCTAGCCCCTTGTAACAAGGAGCTGACGAAGTATACTGGGCGCTGCAACACTTTCTTCCTTGTCGCGTCCTTGGGGTTGCTCTCGTTGCCGTGCTCACTACTGTTCTGATCCTTTTCTGACTCTGTCATGACTTGGCCACTTTCTGCCTCATCTACCTCTCGCTGTGCTACCAAGGCCACACTGACCACTTGGTTGGTTGGCGCTAAGTAAAGCAATAACGGCTCATGTGGTTTGGGTGCAACCAAGGTAGGCACAGACGATAGGTAAGCCTTCAATTCTTGTAGAGTTGCATCTGCTTCTGGGGTCCACTTCATAGGCCCTGCTTTCCTCAAAATTTTGAAGAACGGCAGGGCACGCTCGGTAGACTTGGAAATGAATCTGCTTAGCGCGGCAACGCATCCCGTCAAGCGCCTTACATCCTTAATTGTCCTTGGCTCTTGGAACTGCTCATTGGCCTTGATCTTGTCGAGGTTGGCTTCGATCCCCCGATGGGACACGAAGAATTCAAGCAGCTTGCCGGAGGGGACACCAAATGTAACGCCCACGATGCGGCTATATCTCCCACGTGTCGAGGCACGGCTTGGAGGCATAACCGCATGGTGGTTTTGTCACAAGAAGGTTCATCTTCACACAATCCCATGTAATGAACAAGAATGGGATAAAGAGTTGGCTTACAATCGCCATTTCACACAATACATAAATTAAACATACATCATTCAGAGTAGACACAAGGTCTGACTACGGAACCAAAATAAAAGAAGACAACCCCAAATGCTAGATCCCCGATCGTCCCAACTGGGCTCCACTACTGATCATCTAGAAACGAAACATAGTAACGACCAAGGACCCCGTCGAAAACCCACTTGAGTTCGGTTGCGTCACCTGCGCTGGTATCATTGGCACCTGCAACTGTTTTGGGTAGTATATGTGAGTCATGAGGACTCAGCAATCTCACAACCCGCGAGATCAAGACTATTTAAGCTTATGGGTAGGATAAGGTAATGAGGTGGAGCTGCAGCAAGCACTAAGCATATATGGTGGCTAACATACGCAAATGAGAGCGAGAAGAGAAGCAACGCAAACGGTCGTACGCTAGAAGTGATCAAGAAGTGATCCTGAAACTACTTATGCACAAGCATAACACAAGACCATGTTCACTTCCCAGACTCCGCCGAAAAGAGACCATCACGGCTACACACGCGGTTGATGTATTTTAATTAAGTTAAGTGTCAAGTTCTCTACAACCGGACATTAACAAATTCCCATCTGCCACATAACCGCGGGCACGGCTCTCGAAAGTTTAAACCCAGCAGGGGTGTCCCAACTTAGCCCATCACAAGCTCTCACAGTCAACAAAGGGTATTCCTTCTCCCAGGAAGACCCGATCAGACTCGGAATCCCGGTTACAAGACGTTTCGACAATGGTAAAACAAGACCAGCAAGACCGCCCGATGTGCCGACAATCCCGATAGGAGCTGCACATATCTCGTTCTCAGGGCAACACCGGATGAGCACTCCGGACAACTAAAACCAGCCCTCAAGTTTCCCCGAGGTGGCGCTGCAAAGGACTCTAGTTAGGACCAACACTTAGAGAAGCATTGGCCCGGGGGGTTAAAATAAAGATGACCCTCGAGAGCGCGACTCCCAAGGGAAAAGTAGGTGGTGGTGAGGCAAATGGTAAAACCAAGGTTGGGCCTTGCTGGAGGAGTTTTATTCAAAGAGAACTATCAAGGGGTTCCCATAACACCCAACCGCGTAAGGAACGCAAAATCAAGGAACATAACACCGGTATGACAGAAACTAAGGCGGCAAGAGTGGAACAAAACACCAGGCATAAGGCCGAGCCTTCCACCCTTTACCAAGTATATAGATGTATTAATTAAATAAGAGATATTGTGATATCCCAACATATCCATGTTCCAACATGGAACAAACTTCATCTTCACCTGCAACTAGCAACGCTATAAGAGGGGCTGAGTGAAAGCGGTAACTTAGCCAAACAACGGTTTGCTAGGAAACGATGGTTAGAGGCTTGACATGGCAATATGGGAGGCATGATATAGCAAGTGGTGGGTAGCGCGGCATAGCAATAGAGCGAACAACTAGCAAGCAAAGATAGAAGTGATTTCGAGGGTATGGTCATCTTGCCTGAAATCCCGCAAGGAAGAAGAACGAGTCCATGAAGAAAACAAATAGACGTAGTCGAACGAATCCTCACAACTCCGGAACAAAACCGAAGCTAACGAGAGAAGCAAACCGGAAAGAAGCAAACAACATGGTAAACACGCAATCATAAACATGGCATGATGCACAATCATGTATGATGCATGTCCGGTTTAATGAGCATGGCATGGCAAAGTGCAACAAACAACACTACAAATTAAGTGGAGCTCAATATGCAATGAGTTGCATATTGACGAGACACCACATCAATTATTTAGTTCTCTCTTGGTTATGTACCCAACAATATTAAATGTTATTAAACATGGCAAGGGGTGAATCATATGAAAACTACCTACCTAGGCAAGTTTAAATGAGGCCGGAACAACAAACAACAATTCCGGAAAATCCCAATATGCATATTTTGAATTTGCTACTGTTCTGCCCTAAAGCATATTTTAATGTTGTTAAGCAGTAAAACAAAGTGCACCATGTTAATCTATGCATTTTTCTACCCCATTTACATATAAAGTTTAATAAATTCGGAGCTACGGTTAATTAGTTATGAAATAAATCATTTTAGCATGGCATTTAGCAAATTAAATGCAAACAGCATGTTAAACATTTTTAACATAGATGAAACTAGCAGATTATGAAACTAGATGAAAAACTAAGCATTTTGCATATATAAGTTGTTTTAATCTGATGCATGATTTGTGAGATATTAAATGCATGAACATGAGGGTTTTTCTGCAAATCTATCATCTCTGGAAAATTAGACAAATTCGCAGACGAAAAAAAACACTAGGCTGAAACTGCTGGGTGCTGGGCTGGGGTTCTCACCATGGGCCAAGGCCCGGTCGGTGGAGAGGGAGGCCGGTTGAAGGGGAGGCAGAGGTGGGCGCTGGGCCTTGCGAGGCAAGAGGAGGCCCACGCGCGGTCAACGCGCGCGAGCGGCCGCAACGCTCGAGTGAAGTCAACACGACCTGGCACTCGCGTCTGGAACGAAGCAGAGGCGCGACACGGCGGGGCTGCGGGGCACAGGGAGGTGCGACTGCGGCGGGCAGGGGTCGGAGACGAAGCGGCGCGGATCCGGGCGACGGCAGGAGGTGAACGGCGCGGCTGCTGCTTGAGGAAACACGTCCATGGCTGCTCCTGCTTAGAAGGGACACAGAGACCGGAGTGTGACCAGAGAAAAGGGGGAGGAACAGGGAGATGGAGGAAGGAGAGAACGGGTGCGGAGCTCATTTGCTGGTGTCGCTGCTCGCGGCAGATCGAAGCGGCTGGCGAGCTCCGGCTTGAGGAGGCTCTGGACGGCGACGAGGTGTTGCGCACGGGGAGGAGCGCGTGGCCTCGGGCGCCTGGCTATCGAAGCAGAGGAGCAGGATGACATTGCAGCTGTTTGAGGCGAAGCAGGGGCGCGGTTCAGGCGAAGCGGAGGCAGCTGAGGGTCGAGTGCGGGCATCTAGATCGGGTGGCCTCCTGGACTCCTGGCTAGGCGACGACGACGGCAAGGCCGCCGGAGGCATGGGTTGGAGCAGAGGACCTGGGCGTCACACCAAATACACAATTCTCCGGATTGAGCTTCAGGTTAATCTTGCGCAGATTAGCAAATGTCTCTTCCAAGTCTTGGATAAGGGTGGCCTTATCCTTGGTTTTGACCATGATATCATCCATATAGGCTTCTATATTTCTATGCAGCTGTGGCTCAAAACCAATCTGGACTGCCCTTGCAAAAGTGGACCTGGCACTCTTTAATCCGAAAGGCATGCGGACAAAGCAGTATGTACCACAGGGAGTGATGAATGATGTATTCTCCTCATTCTCTTTGGACATGAAGATCTGGTGATATCCAGAGTATGCATCCAGAAAGGAGAGAAAATCGCAACCTGAAGTTGAATCCATGATCCGGTCGATGCGCGGTAAGGGGAATGGGTCCTTCGGGCAAGCCTTGTTGAGATCTATGAAATCAATGTAGAGCCTCCATTTCCCATTTGCCTTTCGGACCACCACTGGATTTGCCAACCATGTAGGGTGCAGTACTCCTCTGACCAAACCAGTTGCCTCTAATTTCTTGCTCTCTTCGGCAATGAACTGCTGCCGCTCCAAGGCCTGCTTCCGGACTTTCTGTTTGATGGGTCAGGCGTGTGGGCAGACAGCAAGGTGGTGCTCGATTACCTCCTTGGGAACATCGAGGATATCAGATGGTTGCCAGGCAAACACATCGATATTCGCCCACAGGAAGGCAACGAGCGCGCTTTCCTATTTATCATCAAGGGTGGCGCTGATAGTGAAAGTACCATCAACGCCAGCCAGCCCTGCCGGGACCTTCTTCACTTGGGGTGCAGCAACCTTGGATCTCTTGCTGTTGGAACACTCCGACACGTCGTCAACGGGTGCCGTGCACTCGAAGGGGGCACGCTTCCCGGACTCCTTGCCGGAGGCCCTACAATCCCTCTTCTTTCCTTTGCTTTCCTTGGCGAGAGATGATCCTGCTGCGGCCTGTGCCGCGACCGCATCCCGATACATCTTGTCTACGCAGATAATTGCATCCTTCTCATCTGATAGGGATAGTGATGACTCCCAGTGGCACAGGCATCTTCAAAGTGTTATAAGCACAATGAGATGCTGCCATGAACTTAGTTAGGGCCGGGCGTCCTAGAATCCCATTGTACGGCAGGGGGAGATCAACCACATCAAACACAATCTTCTCAGTCTGGTAGTTCAGTTCTCCCCCAAATGTCACCGGCAATGTAATCTTTCCCTTAGGATGGCTCCTGCCGGGATTGTCTCCTTGAAATATGCCGGTAACCTCTAGCTCTTCTTCTCCTATCTGAATCTTGTTGATGACTGCTGGGGAAATCAGATTCAACCCGGCCCCGCCATCCACTAACATCTTTGTGACCTTGAGGTTGCGAATTGTTGGGGAGCCCAACAACGGCAAACAACCTACCGCTGTGGTGCGGCCAGGGTGATCCTCCTCATCAAAGATGATGGGCGTGCGGGACTAATACGTCTCCAACGTATCTACTTTTCCTAACTCTTTTCCTCTTGTTTTGGACTCTAATTTGCATGATTTGAATGAAACTAACCTCGGACTGGTGCTGTTTTTAGCAGAACTACCATGGTGTTGTTTTTGTGTAGAAATAAAAGTTCTCGGAATGGAACGAAACTTTGCGAGGAATCTTTATATAATAAATAAGAATTTCTAGAGCCAAGACCTTCCGGAGAAAGGCACCTAGGTGGGCACAACCCACCAGGGCGCGCCCCCTCTCCTAGCGCGCCCAAGTGGGTTGTCCCCACTCGGTGGCCCTGCAGACCCTGAAACCGACGCTATAAAATACAATTTTTCTAGAAAAAATCAGGGAGAAAGAATTATCATGATCCATGAGACGGAGCCTCCGCCAAGAACTGTTCTTCCCCGAGAGGGCAGATCTGGAGTCCGTTTGGGGCTCCGGGGAGGGGGATCTGCGTTCTTCGTCGTCACCAACCCATCTCCATCTCCAATTCCATGATGCTCCCCACCGGGAGTGAGTAATTCCTTCGTAGGCTCACTGGTCGGTGAGGAGTTGGACTAGATTCATCACGTAATCGAGTTAGTTTTGTTAGGGCTTGATCCCTAGTATCCACTATGTTCTTAGATTGATGTTGCTATGACTTTGCTATGCTTAATGCTTGTCACTTTGGGCCCGGGTGCCAAGAACTCAGATCTGAACCGTTTATGTTATCATCATTATATCGATGTTTTAGATCCGATCTTGCAAGTTATAGTCACCTACTACGTGTTATGATCCGGCAACCCCGGAGTGACAACAACCGGGCCCACTCCCGGTGATGACCGTAGTTTGAGGAGTTCATGTATTCACTATGTGTTAATGCTTTGTTCCAGTTCTCTATTAAAAGGAGGCCTTAATATCCCTTAGTTTCCAATATGGACGCCACTGCCACTGGAGGGTAGGACAAAAGATGTCATGCAAGTTCTTTTAATAAAGCACGTATGACTATTTACGGAATACATGCCTACATTATGTCGATGAACTGGAGCTAGTGCCATATCGCCCTAGGTTATAACTGTCACATGATGAATATCATCCAACAAGTCTGCCTACGAATTTATCTTATATTGTTTTTTGCTAAGTTACTACTACTATCATCACTATTACACTTGCTACAAAATTACTGCTATGACTGTTACCGTTACCGTTACTATTGTCACTACTATCAAAACTATCATATTACTTTGCTACTGATTACTTGCTGCAGATAATTAATCTCCAGGTGTGGTTGAATTGACAACTCAGCTGCTAATACCTTCAAATATTCTTTGGCCCCCCTTGTGTCGAATCTCTAAATTTGGGTTGAATACTCTACCCTCGAAAACTGTTGCGATCCCCTATACTTGTGGGTTATCAAGACCTTTTCTGGCGCCGTTGCTAGGGAGCATAGCTATATTTGTTCAGTCCCTTGGGATTATTATCATATTATCACTATGAAGAATCTGAAGGATCCTAAGGCTAAGATATTTCCCTCAAGTATGAGGGGAGGTAAGAAACTGTCATCCAGTTCTGCTTTAGATTCGCCTTCTATCATGAATAAACTTGCAACACCACCACATGCTATTAATTCTAATATGTCCCAAGTTATTAATGATGCTACTTCTACTATGAATGATGCTTATGATGATGCTATTAACTTGCTTGATAATGATGATATGTCACTTGGTGAATTTCTTGATAAACAAATTGCTAGAGTAATACAACATGATGTTCTTGAATCTGATGATGAGCTTGAAACTGAAACTCCCAAACAGCTGCTAGAACTAGCCTTCCTAGATATGAATTGCCTAAGGTACCAGAAGGTTATCTTATGAGTGAAGAAACAACTAGAGATATTCTTGCTTGCAATGATAATGATGATCTAGAGAAATTATTACACAAGAGTTAATCACTTTGGTTGAATCTGATCCTTTCCATGGTTATGAAACTGAAACTGTTGTGGCACATCTTACTAAGTTGAATGATATAGCCACCCTTTTTACTATGATGAGAAAACTCACTATTACTTTATTCTAAAATTATTTCGTTTCTCATTAAAGGGTGATGGTAAAGCTTTGTACAATACTCTTGCTCCTAGTGTGCGTAGTCCCCAGGATATGATTTATTACTTCTCTGAAAAACATTTTCCTGCTCATAAGAAACAAGCTGCCTTACATGTAATATTTAACTTTGTGCCAATTAAAGAAAAGAGTCTCCCACAAGCTTGGGGGAAGCTTTGCTAGTTACTTAATGCTTTGCCTGATCATCCTCTTATGAAAAATGAAATACTTGATATCTTCTATAATGGAATAACCGATGCTTCTAGGGACTTCCTAGATAGTTGTGCTGGTTGTGTTTTCAGGGACCGAACTGTTGGACAAGCTGAAGAGTTATTGAATAACATATTGAAAAATTATGATGATTGGACTATTCCTGAACCACCACCTAAACCCACTCCAAAGAAGAGGGGTATATTATATCTCAGTCCCGAAGATATGCAAGATGCAAGGAAATCTATGATGGAAAAAGGTATTAAAGCTAAGGATGTTAAAAATGTACCTCCTATTGAAGAAATACATGGGCTTAATACACCGCCACTGCCTAAGGTGGTAGAGGTAAATTCTCTTATGAAGTTCAATGATAATGATAATCCTCACAATATGCATCCTAGTCAACGCCTTTATGAGTTTGAAAACTAAATTAGAAAACAAGATCACTTCAACGCAAATGTTATGAAACATTTGAAATATAATTCTGATATGATTGCTCGCTTGAGTGACCTGTTATTTAGAATTTCAAATGATGTTTGAGGTGTTGGAAAACATGCTTCTATGGTTCAAACTCAGTTAGAACAAGTTGCTAAATCACAAAGAGAATTGCTTGATGAAATGAATAATAATATACATGACTTTGCTGTTAGAGTTGCAACTAGAGGAGGTAAAATGACTCAGGAACCACTTTATCCTGAGGGACACCCTAAAAGAATTGAACAAGATTCACAAAGAGTTAACACTGATGCACGTAGTCCTTCTAGAAAAAAGAAGAAGAAGAAAAATGATAGGACTTTGCGTACTTCTAGTGAACCTGAAATAGAAAAACCTCCTGATAATGATAATGAAACTTTTATCTTTGATGCTGAAACTCAGTCTGGTAATGAACACTCACCTAGTGATAATGAAAAATATAATGATGAGGTTCATGAAGACACTCAACCTAGTAATGATAAAGAACCAGATAATGATGTTGAGATAGAACCACCTGTTGATCTTGATAACCCACAACCTAAAAATAAAAGGTATGATAAAAGAGACTTTGTGGCTAGGAAACACGGTAAAGAAAGAGAACTGTGGGTTCAAAAACCTATGCCTTTTCCACCCAAGTCCACTAAAAAGAAAGATGGTGAAGAATTTGAACGCTTTGCTGAAATGCTGAGGCTAGTCTTTTTGCGTACTCGCTTGACTGATATATTGAAAATGCCCCATTATGCAAAGTATATGAAAGACATCATCACAAATAAGAGAAAAATGCCGGAAGCTGAAATCTCAACCATGCTTGCTAATTATACTTTTAAAGATGGAGTACCTAAAAGACTTGGAGATCCGGGAATACCAACTATACCTTGCTCTATTAAAAAGAATTATGTGAAAACTCCTTTGTGTGATTTAGGAGCTGGTGTTAGTGTTATGCCTTTCTCTTTATATAAAAGACTTGACTTGAATAAACTCACACCTACTGAAATATCTTTGCAAATGGCTGACAAATCAACTGCCATACTTATCGGTATTTGTGAGGATTTGCCCGTTGTTGTTGCTAATGTTACTATTTTGACTGACTTTGTTATACTTGAGATGCCCGAGGACGACATGTCGATTATCCTTGGTAGACCCTTCTTGAATATTGCAGGGGCTGTTATTGATTGCAATAAAACCAAGGTCACTTTTCATATTAATGGTAATGAGCATACGGTGCACTTTCCGAAGAAACAATTCCAAGTGAATGGTATTAATGTTATTGAAAAATGTCCGACAATTACTATTGGAAGTTTTCAAATACCTCTACCTACTATCAAAAAGAAATATGAAATGCTTATTGTTGGGGACATTCATATCCCCGTTGAGGTAACTTAGTGATTTACGAAAGTTCTTAGGTTTCATGCTAATCGAAAGTGGTTGTTAATAAGACTTGATCAACCTTATTAATGGATCATTTTTTAACGGTATGAAGTTGATGAATTTAGTAAGCACTACTTTCTGTCCCTACGTTTTGTTTTCTGTTTTATTAGTTAAATAAAATAGAATGCCATGTTTTGTCTGTTTTCTGAATTTCCCGTGCAATAAAAAAATGACCCAAAAATAAAAGTTCTCAGAATGCCCTGAAAAGTTTACACGATTTTTTCTGAATATTTCTGAATTTCTAGTGCAAATAATATCAGAGGGAGGTGCACCAGGTGGCCACAACCCACCTGGGCGCGCCAGGACCCCCAGGCACGCCATGGTGGGTAGTGGTCCCCACGTGGGCCCCCTCACTTACCTCTTCATCCCACTTCATCACTTACCTCCAGAAAAAAATCTCCATTGCTCACTCTCCCGTGTTCTTGAGCTCAAACCCGCGGATTTCGGTCTCTTTGCTCGAAGCTCCGTTTCCGAAACTGTTCTGGGGGATCGTTGCTTGGTATGTGTCTCCATTGTTTGTCCAATTAGTTTTTGTTTTAGTGGTTTATACTTTGAATAATTAGCTACTATTGGTGCTGCTGTAGATGTGCTTGCATGTTGAATTCTTAGTGTTCTAAGTAGTTTGAATGCTTGTTATGGCCTCTGTGAATCCCTATGAGTAGTTTCTATCAATTTTATAAAGTTTAGTTGACAAATTTTTGTCACCCAAAAATTTTTATTTTCAGAAAATTGTACGCGGACATGAATATCTTTAGGAAGTTTGGCTCTAAGAAGAACTCCAAGGGTGTTATTGGGGAGTCTTCTGACAGTGATCTCCACCCTCGGAGGTTGGCGGAGGTACGGCCGTGCGAATGGTCGCACACCCCATTCCTGGAAGAGGCTGGAATTCTTCAGGAGTTCACACAATATATTGCTAATGTCGGCCTCACTGACTTCATCGCAGATGAGTGTGACCAGCAAGAAATCCTCACAAACATCTTTGTTCAAAGTTTTACTTTCCGACCTAGAAATAATCCTCCTGAAGTGAGCTTTGATTTATATGCTGAAAACCATCAGATACCACTTGATGAATTTTGTGATATATGCTTGATCCCCTCTGATGGGAGCTTAGCCGAGCCTAGGCCAGCTAGGTTTGAGGATTTTTATCGCACTCTGACAGTGGGAGATGAGAGAGGGGTGTCAGCCACCACTGCTGCTAGCATACACTTTCCTGCCTTACATTATTTCGTTTTACTTGTTGCCAAATGCTTGCTTGCTAGAAAGAAAGTGGGTGCACTCAGTGCACCAGACTTTGTTGTTTTACGCCGAGCACTAGAGGGCGACAACACTCATAGCTTGGGAGCTATTGTGGCTCGTCACCTCCATCTTAATAAATCAAAGGGTGAAATACATGGTGGGATTTTTGCTACTGGTTTGGCGGCTCACTTCGAGGTTGAGATACGCCCTCATGATTACCCTCTGACCAAGGTTTACCTAGACCGGGATGCCATGGAACACCACCACTTTCTTCCACGAGATTATCCTGATATCCCCATTCCTTATAACATGGTTTTTAGCATTAAAACTCGTGATATTATTCCACTGCCTGCACCCGCTTTGTTTGATTCTACTGCCAGGGGCGGATATAGGATCATGCCTGCGGACATCATCGCCTACCAGAATGCTCAGGCTGCTGCGGAAGTGGCACAGGAGGAGCCCTCACAGTGGGATGAGTGGATGCCCGCTCCTCATCACGACTACTACCCTCCAGGCTACAGATCGACTACCAAGATAGGCCAAAAGCCTAAGCTTGGGGGAGTACGTGTTTCCACTGACTTTACATTCATTTTTACTTATTTCATTTGTCGGTGTCCACACATTTTCATTGTATCATCCATGCTTAGATTTATTTTCTTGTATTCTTCTTGTGTGTTTGAAAAACTTTAGAAAAACCAAAAAAATTATTTGTAGTAATTTACTTTCTATGCATGCTTAGTAGTAGTATTAAAAAGAAAATCCAAAAAGATTTCCTTGTTCTTCTTTTGCTTGTTGGGAGATTTCCCGTGTATATAGCTTTTTCTCGTTTTGCTTTTCTCTTTTGTTTGCTTGTTCAAGAAAACCAAAAACTCCAAAAATATTTCAGAGTGTTTCTCTGAATTTCATTTCTTTTTATTCGAGTTTTACCAAAGAGAAGACCATGATGAAAATGTTGAGTGGCTCTCATATGAATGATTGTTGAACTAATAAAGAGCACATTTTACCTTGTCTTCTCATGTTGAATAAAATGGTTGCAGATTCCAGCTTAGTCCACGGCACTCTTGCACTATTATTATTTTCATATCATTCGATCGTGCAAGTGAAACGCAATAATGATGACACTCGATGAACCAGCCGTGGCAGAGAGAAACTGGTATGAACTCGACTTGTTCTGTCTATGTAAATATGTTTAACCTAGTACCCATGATTCAACCCATTATGATTAAATATGTTTGCAATGACAATTAGAGATTATAGTTTCTCATGCCATGCATAAGTAGCTGGGAGTGGATAATGATTTATCTTGGATATCAACATAGCGTTAAAATGATTGTGATGTAGTATGATGATATGGTATCCTCCTCTGAATGTTCGAGTGGCTTGACTTGGCACATGTTTATGCATGTAGTTGAATCAAAACCAACATAGCCTCTATGATATTTATGTTCACGGTGTTCATATCGTACTCATGCTAGTGTCCAATGTTACTTATGCACAATGCATGGTTATGATCGTTGTTGCTCTCTAGCTGGACACTTCTCAATCTAATTGCTAGCATTCGCCTGTACTAAGTGGGAATTCTGCTTGTACATCAAAAACCTTGAACCCAAAGTTATTCCAGATGAGTCCACCATACCTACCTATATACGGCATTACCCTGCCGTCCTAAGTAAATTTGCATGTGCCCCTATAAAAACTTCTAAAAAGTTATCCATTTTGTGTGCCCGGATCGTTCATGGAGCGACAGGAGGTGGTCGCTATCTTCCATGCTAAGCGGGTTATTCTCAGGTCGAGTGTTTATTCACTCGCCATCGCACGAGAAAAGGGCGGTAATAGGGATGCCCAGTCCCAAACTGCAAACATGAAAAAGAGTTCATCTCTGAAATAATCAAACAAAAACTCCCAATGGACTCAAAACCTTTACTTTTATTGCTTGGGAAGCCCCACTGGCGTGCTTAGCATGGATGATATTGATAGCTGATGGTCGTGAAGTAAATGAGAAGGGTGCATGTCCCAAAATATCATTTATCTCTGTTTAAAAACTTGAGCTCTGGCACCTCTGCAAGTCACTACTTCCATTTGCGAAGGGATTATCTATTTCTTTTTATGTTGTGTCATCACCTTCTAAAACAAGCGCTAGAACCTGAGAGCACAGCTGTCATGACTAATGCATTGTGTGTAGCTAATATTGGGTGCATCATGACTGGATCTTTTCTACCATGAATTACAATGTTTAGTCGCTGCTTGAACTTTGGAGGTGCTCTACATTTATGTTTTGTGGTCTCAGGAAGGGCTAGCGAGATACCAGTATTGTCATATTATATCATGGTTGTTTTGACAACGTGTTGCCATTTGAGATATCTTATTATTGCTCGCTAGCTGATTATGTCATTGATATGAGTCATTATAATCTTTAAGAGTTATTGTCGACATGGTTAGTTATAATGTTGGCTGAAAACCTGGGTGCTGTTTAAGCTTATTTATGCAAATAAGAGCAAAAGAGTTCGTAAAAGTTTTTCATTTTCACTTTCAGTTTCTCAACTGAATTGCTTGAGGACAAGCAAAGGTTTAAGCTTGGGGGAGTTGATACGTCTCCAACGTATCTACTTTTCTAACTTTTTCCTCTTGTTTTGGACTCTAATTTGCATGATTTGAATAAAACTAACCCCGGACTGACGCTATTTTCAGCAGAACTACCATGGTGTTGTTTTTGTGCAGAAGTAAAGTTCTCGGAATGGAACAAAACTTTGCGAGGAATTTTTATATAATAAATAAGAATTTCTGGAGCCAAGACCTGCCGGAGAGAGGCACCAGGGTGGGCACAACCCACCAGGGCGCGCCCCCCTCTCCTGGCGCGCCCAGGTGGATTGTCCCCACCTGGTGGCCCCGCAGACCCTGAAACCGATGCTACAAAATCCTATTTTTCCAGAAATAAATGAGGGAGAAAGAATTATCGCGATCCACGAGACAGAGCCGCCGCCAAGCCCTGTTCTTCCTCGGGAGGGCAGATCTAGAGTCCGTTTGGGGCTCCGGAGAGGGGGATCTTTGTTCTTCATCATCACCAACCCATCTCCATCGCCAATTCCATGATGCTCTCCACCGCGAGTGAGTAATTCCTTCGTAGGCTCGCTGGTCGGTGAGGAGTTGGATGAGATTCATCATGTAATCGAGTTAGTTTTGTTAGGGCTTGATCCCTAGTATCCACTATCTTCTTAGATTGATGTTGTGATGACTTTGCTATGCTTAATGCTTGTCACTTTGGGCCCGGGTGCCATGAACTCAGATCTGAACCGTTTATGTTATCATCATTATATCCATGTTTTAGATCCAATCTTGCAAGTTATAGTCACCTACTACGTGTTATGATCCACCAACCCCGGAGTGACAACAACCGGGCCCACTCCCAGTGATGACCGTAGTTTTAGGAGTTCATGTATTCACTATGTGTTAATGCTTTGTTCCGGTTCTCTTTTAAAAGGAGGCCTTAATATCCCTTAGTTTCCAATATGGACGCCGCTGCAACGGGAGGGTAGGACAAAAGTTGTCATGCAAGTTCTTTTAATAAAGCACGTATGACTATTTACAGAATAAATGGCTACATTATATCGATGAACTGGAGCTAGTGCCGTATCGCCCTAGGTTATAACTGTCACATGATGAATATCATCCAACAAGTCACCGATCCAATGCCTATGAATTTATCTTATATTGTTTTTGCTAAGTTACTACTGCTATCATCACTGTTACACTTGCTACAAAATTACTGCTATCACTTTTGGCGTTACCGTTACTGCTGTCACTACTATCAAAACTATCATATTACTTTGCTACTGATTACTTGCTGCAGATAATTAATCTCCAGGCGTGGTTGAATTGACAACTCAGCTGCTAATACCTTCAAATGTTCTTTGGCTCCCCTTGTGTTGAATCTATAAATTTGGGTTGAATACTCTACCCTCGAAAACTGTTGCGATCCCCTATACTTGTGGGTTATCAGGGACTACTTGAGCGGCTTCCGGGCCTCTGGCACTAGTTCAACAACATTGACCTCTCGCGCCCATCGCTTGAGTTGGCGATGAGAGGTGTGCAAAGACGCACCTCCATCAATGCATAGGGCGTCAGTGGCCTTCTGAAATTCCTGCTCACTGCTTTCCTCTTCATTCCCTTCATCACCCATGTCATCACAGATTTCCTTCTCTTGGCCACTGGCGGGTTTTCCTTGGTTCCAAAAGGGTTTGCTGGGGCGATTGGCTTCACCACCTCGGCCTTTACCGCTAGCAGCGTTCTGACCTTTCTCCTTATCACACTTATCATACTCTGCCCTATGGTTCTTGACGAGCTGCTCAACTTGATAACACTCCTGAAGGTCGTGGCCTTTGGTCCAGTGGATCTTGCAATACAGCCCATCAGCTTTCCCAGCTTTTTCCGCGGCAGCGGCCTCCCGACAGGCAGTGCACGCGGCAGCTTCCTTGCCAGGGGCCTCAGCCTTGGCCTTCTTGCCGGTACTAGGTGTGCCCGAACCTTCTACAGTCATCACTGCCTTATCTCTTGGCTTCTTGCTGCGCTTCTTGCCCTTTCTCGGACTGGTTGATTCATCCTCATGCTCTGAATCAACATTGATGCAATCCTCCTCTCCGGGCAACTTCCTTCCTCCATCCGAGCACACTTATCCACCAGTGTGTATAGCTCCTTCACAGTCTTGGGCAACCGCACATTCATCTTAGAACGAATGCGAAGGTTGCGCACATTAGACTGGAAGGATGCTATAACGGCTGCCAGATGGATGTTTGGAATATTCCTATGAACTTTATTGAATCTCTGTAAATACTTAAGGAGGGTTTCTCCTTCCTTCTGCTGGAGAAGTTGCAGATCGTTGGGCATGCCGGGCTCTTGGTGGCCACCAGTGAAGACACCAATGAACTAGTGGCACAGATCTGCCCATGATGAAATGGAGTTCTCCAGCAGGTGCATCAGCCAAGACCTCACATTGGACTTGAGGGCAAAGGGAAGTAGTTGGTGAACACCTTCTCGTCTCTTCCCCCGGCAGCCTGAACAGCGATGGTGTAGATGCTCAGGAACTCTGTCGGGTTCAGCCTCCCGTCGTACTTCTCAGGTATCTCTGGCTTGAACGTGCGAACGGACGGCCAACGGACTTGCCGCAGCTCTCGTGTAAAGGCAGGGCATCCCACCTCAAAAGGTAGGCACCCCCCAACACCGAGCACAGGCTCGTCGATGTTGAGGCTGCCACACCCGTCGGTCTGGCGGAGGTCGTCGTGGTGCCGATCTAAGGTGAGGGACGCGTCTCCCCGCCGCCTAGCCTCCGGGGCTCGATGTTGGCCTGGACGTGCTCGAGGGTCAGAACAGGCCACCGAGACATTGTCGGGGTATTGATTCTGCTGTGTCTGCGTCGGTTGCCGCGGTGGGGACAGCCCCCTCCGTTCGGCCAGCGGTGCGGATGATTGCTGTCACTTGGTGAGGTCATGGAATGCCAGCTCGTCGCGAGCCCCCAGCCTCAGCGAAGCCAAGCAAGCTCTGGATGGTGGAATGCCATTCTTCCATCTGCTCGGCCGCGGCGAAAACCTTAGTAGGAGCTGAGCCCGCGCCATAGCCTCCGTGGTTGTGCTTGGCATAGCGGTTGATGATGTCGACCACACCATCGTCTGGCTCCTAACGGCGCCAGTGGCAGCGTCGGCAGTAGTGCCGCGTCCACGCAGCTATGGAGCGACCACCTGGGCTGTGGGGACGTGCGGCTGTGGTGGTCGGGGGTCAGCGGCTCCGTCGAGCGTAGTAGTTTTGTCGGCTTGTCCAGGCGGAGACACACGGGCCGCGGTCGCTCCCATGGTGGGGGCGGCCGGAGGGTGATGGTTTGCTCCGGACCAAGCGCCATTGCCACGGCTGTGCCCGTCAGTGGGAGGAGAGGGTGCAGATGTAGTGACCCCCTCGCCCCAACCTTGTGGAGCATAACCACCAGGGCGCTGCTGATGCTGTTCTCTTCCGACGTCTCCAGCCCCTGTGTCGGCCACGGGGGGAGCGGTGATGGCGCCACCTGCCCCAGTCATGCCCCCAGCGGTGTTCACATCCTCTCTCAACTCCGCAGCCTCCGAGGCAGTAGAGGCCTCGGGCGGTGGAGCCTTCAAAGTGGACGGATGGGTCGAAGGGCCGGACTTCTTCTTCTTAGGCGCCATGGTCGATGGCATCGTCGAAGATGAAGATGGTGACGAAGATGATGCGCTGCGCACGCTTTCAGGTTCGCGCAAGAGAGGCCCCTACCTGGCGCGGCAAAGATGTCGCGGGATATCCGCGGCCACCTATGGGACCGGGTGGCCCCTTGCTAGTTCGGCGGGGGGACGTCGCATTGCGCAAAGTGTAGATCAGCACATGGTAGCACGGCAGAGAGTACACAAGCAATTTACCCGGGTTCGGGCCGCCGCGAGGCATAAGACCCTACTCCTGCTTTGGTGGATTGATGGTGGAATGAGTGTGGTGGTGTGTAGTACACTTGCCCTGCTAGGTTTGCCTCAGGGCCTCAGCGACTACGCGCGTATGGTGGCTTGGGTTTGTCAACTTGCCAACCCTCTAACCCCTCCTACGAGTGCCCTGGGCCTCCTTTTATAAATTAAGGGGTCACCACAGTGGCAAAGTAGTCATTATCCACTGATATGATAGCAAACCGTGTTATCATACCTAACTCTGCGGGTTGACAGGGTGCATTTAATGCGCCGCTTAGTTTCACATCTCTGGTTGCCCGGCAAGGCCTGCTGGGCTATCTTGCTCGCTCCGCGCCTATTTTCTTAACACGTCGCAGGACGGGTGTCACCTGTAGGTTTCTTCTGTAGGAAATGGCTGCCATGTGGCGAATGGCTGCCATTTAGTCATCTTGCGGCTTGACACCGCACTGATTGATGACGTAAGTCGTGGTTGAGTGGTTGGTGGGGTGGTTCTGCCCCCACGAGCCCCGGCAGGCTCTGCTGGGGAGCCTTGATTGCTTGCTTATGGTGGTGGCCTCGCCCCTTGCCGGGCTCGCCTTCCGGGCAAGGGAGGCCCTTCTCTTGCCGATGCCTTGCTTCTCTGGCTCGACCTTGGTCTCTCTGAGCTGCATGTTGGTTCTTCCAATCCCTTGGCCCTTCAATCTTTGGCTTGAGCTGATGCTTCAATCTTGATCTTGTGCCTGTGCACAGATGGGCAACAGACCCAGGGTTTGTTGCACCGACAACATGTTCAGATAAAGACAAAGGTTGATCATAAACGTACATTAATACATTATATGAGAAACCTATTCCTTATATATTCCATGTATAAGACTGTCTAACTTACACTCTTCCTGCGAATATTTCGCAGCTATCATTACTTGGTCATACACCAAGTTCAATGGAATTTCTTTGCCATGTGGTCCCTGTGGTCCTACTCGGGCCATATTATTGGATCCAGTTTGGTGAAACGTGTCTTCACCATGGCCCAGGCTTCTCGTGCGCCTTCACGGCAGGCGGATGTCTTCCATAGCTCGAACCGGCGCCGGGTACCTTTGAACAGGTTTGCCAGGCCCTCCATACTTTCTAAAGGGGTATCAGATGGCCATAAAGCCTTCACCATACTCTTTATGGCTTTCCGGGCCCGAGCATGTACCACTGATAGTTCCTTCAGCATGTCGCCTTGAAATCCGGATACTTCTTCCTCCCGTCGACCAGTCAACAGGCCCGCGGCAACAAAGTCATGACATTCCAAACTATGGACCAAACATGAGCACCTAGAGGGGTTTTGCATTAAAAAAGGAAAAACATACCGAACATGCCGCCCTTCAGTTTTTTATTTTCTTTCCGTGCGGCCGATAACTGAGCCCTTAAGCTCTTTATCTCTTCGTATTGTTTGTTTTTCTTCCCCTCATGATTTTTCCCCAGGCGCGCCCATTGCAATCTTTTCATTTCCGCCAGTTCGGAGATGATAGCATTCAGCTGCGTCTGGTTTGTTTTCAGCTCCTGGGCTAGTGCGGTGTTCTTTTCTTTAAGAACCTGCAAATAGTATCGACCCTTAAATCGGTTTGCTTCACCACTTCAAGTCTCGGGGGCTACTGGCATATGACTATTCAAGTTATATAAATTTTTACCTGTATGTCCTTTGAGAACAACTGAATGACTCCGAAAAGTCCATCTCGAGCCGCTCGGAGGTATGCATCTACCGAACTAAGTGCGGAATATTCTGGCTCAGAAAAGGCTGGAGCGTGCATGCTCTCTTTCAATCGACGGTGATACATCACGCTCTCCACTTTGGAATTCGTGACAGATACGTCGTCCGAATCCTCATCAGGCGGCGGAAATGGCATTGCATTAGCTCCCGTCCTAGTTGACGAGTTCGGCACCGGATTGGCAGGCATTCGGCTAATAGGGTGTTTTCCCACCGTCTGCCGCGTGTTTCTCCTGACATTAATAATAAAGGAGACTTTGAATAATCAGGACTCATGCGCAGGCATGTATTAAAGCGAACGTACCTCTTAGAGGGAGGTGAGGTTTCTGCGGCACTCCCGATCCCCTTCGCTTCGAACGACTACCCCGTGTGGGGGCTGTCCTGGGGGAGGTACGGTCCACCGAGCGCCGATCCTATTAAAATTCGGATCAGTATAGTGGGCATAAGTGCAAATAGGGATTTCCTTTTAAGAGCCCTCTGAATACTTACGATGCGAAAGGGATAGAGGCGGGGGTAGTCAGCGGTGATAGCCACTTCCGAGTCGTCAAGGCTCGCTTGATAAAATACCCCATCATCGAACTTTATGTATATAACCGGATCCTCGTGAAAGCCAGGGTCTCGATCGTGGTTGTGATCCTCTGGCTGTGGAGCGGGACAGTGGACGTCCTTAGTCATCTTCCTCCATGACTATTTATGGCAGCAAAGAGCAAATTTGATTAGTATCAGTAATAGCAATAAAATGACGCAGATGATCGAAATCTTACCCATTTAATGGAGTTGTACATGGAGTAGCCTTCCCGGCAGTTTAAACGGAGGAACTCTTCTTTCTCACCCTTATACAGATCGGCCAAGATTGTGGCTAGTTCAGTTGGGGTATCCGGACCCTTTCGTCTATAACGGGACGCATCATCTTCTCCGTTGTAACACCATAAGGGAGTTACTCTAGATTGGAGAGGCTGGACACACCTCTTTATTGCAATAGCCATGACCTCGACTATCGAGAGCTCGGTAAGGGCTAGAACCTGACCTTGCTGACCAACCTCTTTATCTCCGCACTGTCTTCTTCCTTGGGGCTACGGGGAAGCTAGTTGAGGCGCTTCTTTAAGGGAGCACTGGAAAATTCAGGAAGGCCGCACTGAACTGGGTCCAGCAGTGGGACGTCGTCCATATAGAACCATTCCGAAGACCACTTTGGATATACCTCTTTGGGAGTTCCAATGAGGTACCCGGATCCGGCTATCCGCCATACTTCGGCACCGCCCACTTCAAAAATGGAGCCTCCTTGATGGCGGGGAACGAGGCAAAAGAACTTCTTCCATAATTCAAAATAAGCCTCAATGCGGAGGAACAGTTCGCAAAGGGCAATGAAACCTGAGATGTGCCGAATCGAACCTGGGGTCAGGTTGTGCAGTTGGATTCCATAAAATTCCAATAGCCCCCTAAGAAAGGGATGGATTGGAAATCCTAGGCCCGGAGAAGGAATGGGACAAAGCACACTCTTTCCTCCTTATTGGGGTTGGGGAAGTTCTCAACCATCACGTCGTTGCCAATTGAGGCCAATCCCACTCGAACATTGACTAGATCGGCGAGGGGAAGATAGCCTGGCGTCTGGAGACGGCTCAGCTGAAGATGAGGCACGGAGCAAATCTGCCAATGACCCTCTTGAGGGTGCGAAGAGGAGCCTGGGGCACTGGCCATGTTGGGAAGCTCACCCTCTTGAGGGCCATGGAGGCGCGAAGAGGAGCCTGGGGCACTGGCCATGTTGGGAAGCTTGGTTCGTGGCTAATCTCGTCGGTTTTCCTTTTGCACGATGTGAGATGGCATTTGGGGATCTACATCTACTTATATAGATGCTGTCCAAGCGTGGCGAGGGGTTTATTTGCAAAAAAGCATGGTCCATTCGTATTCACCTGGCGCGCGGAAATCGAAGCAATAACAGGGAGGAGCCAATAAAAGACAGAAACATCAAGGTCACTGCCAGACTGTCATCGGTCCGAAGTATAATGAAGAACCCGCCTTGCAAAGCCGATGACATAAGCCGAATACTACGTCGTCATTGAAGGCATGTTCGGGTGCTACTGAGGGAGTCCTGGATTAAGGGGTCCTCGGGTATCCGGGCTGTGTGCAATGGGCCGGGCTGATGGGCCGTGAAGATACAAGCTAGAAGATCTTCCCCCGTGTCCGGATAAGACTCTCCTTGTCATGGATGGCAAGATTGGCGTCCGGATGTTTAGTTTCCTTCTTCTATAAACTGACTATGTACAACTCTAGGCCCATCCGGGGTCTATATAAAACGGAGGGTCTAGTGTGTAGAGGCTATCAAAATTCTTATAGGCTGACATCTAGGGTTTAGCCATTACGATCTCGAGGTAGATAAACTCTTTTAACCCCTATACTCATCAAAGTCAATCAAGCAGGAAGTAGGGTTTTACGTCCATCAAGAGGGCCCAAACCTGGGTAAACATCGTGCCCCCTTTGTCTCCTGTTACCTTCGATCCTCAGACGCACAGTTCGGGACCCCCTACCTGAGATCGGCCGGTTTTGACACCGACAGCCGCCCCTCTGGAGGTCTTGGCATCATTCTCCTCACGAGGTCGGGGCCCTCATGAGGGTCTTGTCTTGGAGGCCTTGCAGCTAGGCCGTACCAGGCCGTCAAGGAAGCCATGCCGTGGGCCACAAGCAGGCCGATCTGTGTGCCCCCGTTCCTAGAACACCGACAGCTATCAAGTCTCAAGCTTTGCTGGATTTTGTCAATGATTGGACAGAACTACATGCACCTGAGGAGAAGCCAAACAATATATACTGGATGGTACACTCTGATGGATCCAGGCAGTTGGAAGGCTCGGGGGCTGGAGTTATTTTATCTTCCCCACGAGGTGATAAATTTTGATATGTCTTGAGGCTTATGTTTCCCTGTACTAACAATGCAGCTGAGTATGAAGCTTTATTACATGGGCTCTCTATGGCCAAGGAGATGAACTTGAGTCGTGTCAGATGCCTTGGTGACTCAG
The DNA here is from genome assembly GCF_018294505.1 of Triticum aestivum. Classification (NCBI taxonomy): domain Eukaryota; kingdom Viridiplantae; phylum Streptophyta; class Magnoliopsida; order Poales; family Poaceae; genus Triticum; species Triticum aestivum. Next base: position 252,157,350 of record NC_057805.1, read on the forward strand.
ATCTTGTGGCACAACAAGTGTCAAGGAAGTGGGATTCTAAAGACCCGCTCATGGCAGCTTACCATCAGGTAGTGACCAATATTGCTAATCACTTTAAAGGTTATCAAGTGGATCACATAGACCGGTGGCAAAATGAGGCGACTGATGCACTGTCCCGGCTAGGGTCTTAGCGTAAGCTGGTTCCCCCTAATGTGTTCCTTGATGTGCTGCATAATCCTTGTGTTAAGTTGCCCTCAAAGGAAGACCTAGCCATCCCTGACCCGGAGGGGCAGTTGGTGGCGGCTGTACGTGCTATTCCAGATTGGACGATGCCTTATCTGGCTTACCTGACTCAGGGCGAGTTGCCGGAAGATGAACTTTTTGCGTGACAGATCATAAGGCGGTCTATGTCCATGACAATTGTCAATGGCGAGTTACATAGATGTAGTGTGACTGGCGTGTTTCAATGTTGTGTGTCCCTGATGAAGGCCGGGAAATTTTGCAAGAAATTCATGCAGGAGACTATTGTCATCATGCCGGGTCAAAATCTCTCATGGCTAAGGCTTTTCAACACGGTTTTTCTGGTTGACGGCTCACGCTGATGTAGAGGACATTGTCCATAAGTGTGATGGTTGCCAGAACTTTGCACGACAAGCTCATGTGCTAGCTCATGAATTGCGGATAATCCCAATAACCTGTCTGTTTGCGGTCTGTGGGCTTGATATGGTCGGGCCCTTCAAGAGGTCTAAGGACATGAAGACTCACCTTTTGGTTGTAGTTAATAAATTTACAAAGTGGGTTGAAGCAGAGCCAGTCAGTAATTGTGAGGCGGCAACTGCAGTTCGGTTTGTGAAGAAGCTGATCTTCCACTTTGGTTATCCTCATAGTATCATCACTGATAATGGGACAAAACTGTCTAAGGGTGCTATGAAAGAGTTCTATCAGAGAGAACACATCCGGCTTGATGTTTCATCTGTGGCTCATCCATAGTCCAATGGCCATGACAAACGAGCTAACCAAGAAATATTGCGAGGAATCAAGCCCCGACTTATGGTTCCCTTGGAGTGCACTCCGAGTTGTTGGGATCAAGAGCTTCCTGCAGTTCTTTGGAGCATAAGGACCACCACCAATAGATCAACAGGATACACGCCGTTCTTCCTGGTTTATGGTGCAGAGGCGGTTCTCACAAGTGACATCCGGCATGACTCATCCAGGGTGGCGGCTTACGTTGAAGCAGATAATGAGAAGGCTCGTCAGAACGCCTTGGATGACTTGGAAGAAGAACGTCACCTTGCGGCAGCTCGATTGGTGATTTACCAGCAAGACCTGCGTCGCTATCATAGTCGTAGGGTTCGAAGCCGCACTTTCCAGGTGGGCTACTTAGTGGTCCGAATGATTCAGGATCAGACAGGCATGCATAAGCTTTCACCTCCTTGAGGAAGGCCCTTTGTGGTTAGCAAAAACCTCAATAATGGGTCATATTATCTCATCGACATACGTGAACACAATAAGTCACATACCTCTGAGGAGGAAACAAATAGGCCCTGGAACATTGCTCATCTTCGGCCTTACTACACTTGAGCCGCTGGCTCCACTCCTTGTACATACATATCATGTATATATCTTTTATGATCAAATATAATAAAGCTGGCATCCCCGAAACTCGGGGCCTCTGTCGTTTCATCTCATATATTGCGCATGAGTCTTTTATTTGTTGATCATAGGTCACTTGGGGCCTTCCAACTCATCAACTTTAGCTTTCTCACCCTCTTGACCCGGCAAAAATGCCACAATACATTGGTTAAACTTGCATGTCAGCTTGATGCTACTCTGAAAAGCTGACCCACCGTACTCTTGACAATCAATCTTTATGACCCTAAACTTGTCAAGGTTAAAATAGCGGCTTAAGTCATGTGAGAGCCAACTTTCAGAAAGAGAGGATAAACCAAGGGTATCATGCTAGCTTCATCGAAGCAAGACATGAGCCTCGAAAGCCAGTCTTTTTGTTGAGCCTCAAAAGCTGACTTGCAATTTGTTCAACATATACTATCGGATTACGGGTTCCAGCAAACCCTTGAGGTTCGAACACTAGGGTGCGCACGAAGATCTCTCTCTTCCTAGCTCGCTCTCGCAATGATCTCAAGGCCTAGCTCGCCAAACCAAAGGAACAAGAGCCACGAGAGTTTATAACGGTTCGGGCCACCATTGTGGTGTAATACCCTACTCCATTATGGTGTGGTGGATTGCCTCGCGGGCTAAGGATGAACCAGTACAGTGGATGAACAGCCTCCTGAGGAGAGGTGTTCTTGAGCTCGATGAGCTGGTGAGATGGACTAGGCCGCCCCTGAGGAGGTCTTGGTGTCTTGAGTGGTTGCTGCTGAAGGTGGGCCGTACCAAGCCGTTGATGGAGCCACGCCCTGGGGTGCAGGCAGGCAAGTCTGGGTACCCCCGTTCCTAGGACGCCGACAGTAGCCCCCGGGCCCAAGGCGCGCTCAGGCTTGGCTTCAAGGCAAATCGAAAGGGCAAGAGCGGAGCGCCATGGGCCCCAACAGCCTGCGACCTTGATTGACGCGTGGCGATTGATGGGACGTGGGCGTCTCCGCTTCCCCACGCTGCCTCGGCAACCGTCCGACTTGACGAGTCCCTACTGCATGCAGAAGAGAAACCATCATTACCTATGATCGTGGAGGCTGGCGGTTGGCCTCCTTCTGGCTATAAATGAGGAGAAGGGCGGAGCCCCCGTTGTTCATCTCTTCCTCCATTCCATCTGCTTCTTCTTCTTCCTTGCTCCACCATCTTGATGCGACACCTATGGCGCCGATAAGGAGGTTCTCGGTGACGGAGAAGCGGAAGACCCCCCGCGAGGAGCAGGGGCCACTTCCTCCGAAGAAGAGGTTTGCTTTCACCCGCGACGCTGTCGTGAGGCTGGAGGTGACGAGGCCTTGGTACGAGCGGCCTCCCCCCGGCTATCTGCTGCCCCTGTACGCCCAGGCAAAAGGCTTCGGAGGAGGAGGCAGCGACCAGCGCCGCTCGCGTCACGGCCGCGGTGGCCGTGCTGTGGTGGCCCGCACCGCTAGCCCACGAACTCACGCCGAGGGCTCCTCGCGCGAATTCGTGGTGTGGGCGGCAATGCCCCCGCGGACGTGGATCCGATTCCCATAGTTTTTCGCTGAAGAGATGCCACCGAGGGGGCCACTTGGGCTGTGGCTGCGGCACGCCGAGTATGGTACACCGACGACGGGAGCAGAGGTCGAGGTCGTCTCCCGGGCAAGATCTTCATGACCCACAGATGGGGTGAGGTCGCCCGCGCTTGCCGCTCGGAGGGGGGCCCTCGCCATCCACTTTGAGTACGACGGCGCCTCCACGATATCCTTCAAGGTCTTCGATGGGGAGCACCGCCGTCTGGAGAGCTGCCCTGGAGGGGGTCACCAGGGCGGATTGGCGGCCGGTGCTGGGCCTACTCTTGGCCCTTCCGATAGCTCCTCCAACTGCAGTGATGTATCTTGGGAGTCCAGCGACTTCCCCGAGCCCTACGAGACTCCGGAGACGAGCGACGACAGCTACGTGCCCCCAAGCTCACGCCGTGCCGGGAGCGCGGCATCGGCGTCCGCCCGTCGCCGTCGTTGATCTGGATGGGGTTGGCGTCGGCCTCCCATGGCCCACTGTTGATGATGGCATCGGTGGCGACGTCTGTAGATGCGGCTACTGGAAACCTTCTTCTTTTGTTCCCTGCGAGGAATCGAGGTGAACCCCGCGGGTGTGTGTAAAGGATTTGTTGTGCTTTTGCATCAAATGTTATTCCTATTATGAAATTCGCGATCGCATGCCTTGCTTCAGCATTGTTCCCCCTTTTCGCCCTCGCGGCAGCTTAGCGCTCTACGTCGGCAGGTCCCGGTCCCCAGGCAGGCTTCAGTCATCGCTGGTATGCTAGGTCGCGATGCCGTGGTCAAGGCCAGGAGGTGAGCGGCGCAGGGTCTGGTAAGAGCTCCTCAGACGCGATGCTCGAGAGGTCCCCGTTGGCGTGCAAGCAACTTCCTAAAGGTGGAAAAGGAAGGCGACGTTGCTGGAGCAAGGCTGCAGGAGCCAGAAATCCTAAGTCTCGTGCTGGCCTGACTTGAATGCGCGACTTATCTTATCAAGCCTGAGGCGGTTTCCGTGTGCAGCGCTCGATTCGTGTGTTAGCGGTTGTGGGACGACTAGGTTAGGCTCGCGCTGGCCTCCCTCCCTTTTTCACGCTCTCCTAGGTGCTCTGCATCCTCAGGTCCCAACCCTCGAGCGAGCTCAGCCATCGCCGGTATGCCAGGTCGCATGCCGTGGTCAAGGCCAGGGGGTGAGGGCTGGAGAGTTAGTAGGAGCTCCTGAGACGCGATGCTCAGGAGCCCCCCTTTAATGCACAAGCAAATTAAGTGAAAAAAGAAGGAGCCTGCGGCGCCACCTGTTGCCAGCCTCCAGAGATTCCTGCAGGTTAGCGCGAGGGAGGAATACAGATTGCAACCGTGTTTGCTGTTTTGCCACTGGCCGTTCTGCAAGAAGATGAAGGCACTGAGGGCCTAGTGAGGTGACATGCGTGGGGCATGCCGCGAGCCAGAGCTCGACCGCTCAGGTTTGTCAGTGTTGCACAGACGGGCCTGAGCACAAGCACCGTGCTAGTATGTGTAGCCGCCATTGCGGGATGAGCAGGAGGTCGGTCAGCAACGCGGGTGGCCGCGAGAGGTAATAGGTAAGCAGGTGATAATCATAAAGTTATCCATGCAAGACGGCAAGCTAGTTCAGATAGATGCAAGAACGATACATGCCACTAGGACGGACCCGAGAGGCCTAGGGATGATGCAGCCCGAGAGGCGCTCCCAACAGAGTAAGCTAAAGATGCAAAAAGGATACACGTCGCAGGGACAGGCCCATGCGACCTGGGGATGGTGCAGCCCGAGGGGCGCCCCTAGCTAAACGAACCGGAAAGAGTCACCTGACACCGTAGCCGGAGTGGTGTTGGAGTAGCTGAAGACGGGTGCTGGAGAAGCTGCTCCTCACGAGCCGCCAGGGTCCTGAGCCTCAGGAAGCTCCGTAAGCCCAGGTGGCTCCTGCACAACTGTCGCGATCTCCGCCAGGACAGCGTGATGCCTGGCCTCCTGAGCCGCCAAAATGCTCCGCAAGTGCCGCTGGAAAATGACAGCCACGTTCGCCAGGCCAAATGGCATGCGAACATAGCTGTGAGGTGGACCCTCGCACCATCCAACGCGCGAAGGCCAGAAATGTCCCTGAGATGCGGCCCTGTTGAGCCCTAGAATGTCGACGCAGACGCATAGCCCGCCGTCCTCGCTAGGATGGGGAGCTGCGCCGGGTGGTGGGCGGCGGTCGCCACGTATGGTCCTTGCCTCTTGAAGCTCCTGGGTCGCCTTCGTGATGAACTCCTGAGCACTAGGCGCTTCACGCCTTTTGCCCTCTTGAGGGAAACGTGCGGCGAAGCACGCCTCCACATGGTGCCTGAGCGCCTCCCTCGTGACGTTGGCTTAGTCAGAGGCCCTCCAGAAGAGAGCCCCCGAGACCAACCTAAGGAGGGCGCCGGGCGCGCCTTCCTATGCGAGGGACGGAGGCGCCCCGGCTGTGGGTGCAGATCCTGAGGTGGTGCCGCTGGAAACGCCGCTCTCCTGAGGCCCTTGGCGGAGCTGCTGCTGCTTCTTCTTGGGGATGGTCTTAGGAGGGTACAGGGTGCCTTCGTTGTCGGGGTCTTCGGCCGCTGCAGCTTGGTAAGCGCGCTCGAGGGAGCACACCGCATCCCTTTCTTCACAGGGGACCGTGATGATGCCGCCGCTCTCTGGCATCTTGAGGACGTTGTAGCCATGGTGGGTCATTGCCATAAACTTGGCCAAGGCTGGATACCCAAGGATGGCGTTGTACGGCAGGCGGATGTGGGCGACGTCGAAGTCGATGAGCTCGGTTCGGTAGTTGTCACGCTGGCCAAATGTGACAGGGAGGTGGACCTGCCCTATCGGGGTGGTGGAGCCATCGGTGACTCCTGAGAAAGGCTTGGTAGGCTGTAGCTGATCATATGGCACTTGGAGGTTGTCGAATGTCTCGACGGACAGGACATTGAGCCCTGCACCGCCGTCGATGAGGGTCTTAGTGACTTGAACGTTGCTGACGACGGGTGAGCAAAGCCTCGAGAGGGTGCCGGCGGTTAGCCGCGCACTTGAGCTAGTCTGAGGAGCTGAAGGTGATGGTGCACCTGGACCACCTGAGCGGGCGCGTGGCCTCGAGCCTGGGAAGGGCCGTGTTCACCTCACGAGCAAACGGCTTGAAGATACGCTGAGAGGCTGGGGCTTGAGCGCCACCCAAGATATAGGCAATGGCGCATGGCTCCTGGAAGCCCCCAGCCCCCTCGTCCTGATGATGGTTATCGTTCCTTCTTGGTGGAGGCGGCAACGAAGGGAGGCCGGCGTTGCCCTGGGGGCGGTCCTCGCGAGGATGGTCTCTCCAGGCGCCCTCGCGAGGCTAGTCCTGCCAGTGGTCCTCACGAGGCCGGTCGCGCCACTCCTGGCGGGGGCCGTGGTTGTCCCAGCGCCCTCCACTTCGTCCTCCTCCTCAGTCGTAGCCTCGGTCATTGCACTCGGGGCGTCCACCGAAGCACCCATCTCGGATGGCCCTGAGCTCCTGACAATCGCTGGTGTTGTGGCTGTGAACGTTGTGGAAGGTGCAGAATGGGCGGTTGGCCTTGGATGACTCGGGGTGGCCGCGGCCGCGCTTCATCTCTGGCTCCGCCACGAGCACGGCAGCCCCCTTGCGCTTCACGTCCTTGATCTTGGCCTTCTTGTCCTCCTGGCCGGCAGCTGGGAGCTCGAGGAGGGAAAGGCGCCCTTCCTCAGCCCTTGCGCACTTGGTTGCCATGTTGAACATCTCCAGGGCCGTGCATAGTTCCTCGTGGATGGCGAGCTCCTCCTTTATCTTGACATCATGGACGCCGTCGGAGAACGCGGAGATGATGGCCTCGTTCGTCACCTTGGGATCTTGAGGCAAACACTGTTGAAGCACTGGATGTACTTCTGCAAGGTTTCCCCTGGCTTCTACTTGATGCGCCGTAGGTCCCTCATGGCCAGCAGGCGGTCGCGAGTGCCCTGGAAGTTGGCGAGGAAACACTCGCGCATCTCGCCCCAGGAGGAGATCGATCCCGCGGGCAAGTTCAGGAGCCACAAGCGCGCGCCATCTTTGAGGGCCATGGGAAACTAGTTCGCCATGACCTTCTCCTCTTCGTTGGCTGCCTCAATGCTTAGCTCGTAGAGCTGCAAGAACTCCGCGGGTCGGGGGTGCCGTCATAGCGCGGAGGCAGGTCCGGCTTGAACTTGCCCGGCCAGAAGACGCTGCGGAGTTCGTGAGTGAAGGCACGGTAGCCTGCTGTGGTCACCGGAGCCCACACGGAGGCGGAGCCTGATCCTGGTATCCACGCGCCGCCACCGCGGGCAACACACGGTCTTGACGCAGTGGTGCTCGGAGCGCAGCAGCGTTTTCCTGCGGCCTAGGGACTTGGCAGCTTCTTTCTTCGTGCGCGGGCGCCCTGCACGGCGGGCCGCGCCACAGGGTTGCGCGTCTTGGTGCGAGGGCGGCGTCTTGATGCGGAGGTGGTGGAGGCGCTCCATGGGCTACGTCGCCCGCAGCTGGAGGTGGGCGAGCTAGCGAGAGGGACGGCGCAGGAGAGCCCCCAGCGGCGCTGACGAGCTCGACGATGCGGTCCAGCCAGTTGTCGTAGAGGTCGTCGACCGGGTGGTAACGCAGGAGCTCTCGTGCCATGAGCAGCACGGCCTGCACGTCCGTGGGAGCGTGATGAGCGTGGGACGACGAGCCGGCCGGAGTCAGCGACAGGGTGGCGGTGCGTCCGTCCTGCCGCACGGAAGGGTGCAGCGATGAAGCTTGCTGCTCGTTCCCGGCTGGGCCGGTGGCAGCGTTGGCAGCAGGCGAGGGAGAATGGCGGGGAGGTCCCCCAATGGGCGCCGTCTGAGCGACGCGAGCGGCAAGGGCGGCCCGGCGCTCAGCACGGGCTCGGCGAGCGTCGGCCATGGATATGACGAAGCAGTGGAGCGTGGATCGATGGAAGAAAGGCTTCAGCGCACCCTTACCTGGCGCGCCAAATGTCGGATTACGTATTCCGGCAAACCCTTGAGGTTCGAACACTGGGGTGCGCACGAAGATCTCTCTCTTCCTAGCTCGCTCTCACCATGATCTCAAGCCCTAGCTCGCCGAACCCAAGGAACAAGAGACACGAGAGTTTATACTGGTTCGAGCCACCGTTGTGGTGTAATACCCTACTCCAGTGTGGTGTGGTCGATTGCCTCGCAGGCTAAGGATGAACTAGTACAGTGGATGAACAGCCTCCTGAGGAGAGGTGTTCTTGAGCTCGATGAGCTGGTGAGATGGCCTCGGTGGAGTGGATCCGATCCAAGATCAGTTGCCTCCTATGGTGGTTGCTAGTCCTATTTATAGAGGCCCCAGTCCTCTTCCCAAATGTTAGGCGGGAAGGGATCCCACAACAGCCATGTTTTAAGGGAGACAACTAGTCCAAGCTATCCTGACAAAAGGTGGTCTTCGCCTGCCAAAGGCTCTGGTGGTGATGCCGCCATGGGCTCCGCGGTGACCCACGTCCGGCCATCCTGCCGGTCTTGGTCTTGTTGCACCGATATGGAAACCTTGGCCTGATGCCTCGGGACTCCTCGCCTGCGCCTGCCTCTTTAGCACCAAAGAGGACACTGGCACTCTACGCCCGTTGGCGCCCACCTGGCTTCGGTCATCATGGCTCATGTCACGTGAACCGCACGAGGTGCCCCTTGCATAGATATCTCCGCTTCTCGGGAGCCATCCTAGTGAGGCCTCCCCTGAGGAGGTCTTGGTGTCGTCCGCCTCGGGAGGCTTGGCCCCTCGCGAGGGTCTTCAGTGGTTGCTGCTGAAGGTGGGCCGTACCAGGCCGTTGGTGGAGCCACGCCCTGGGCCGCAGGCAGGCAAGTCTGGGTACCCCCGTTCCCAGGATGCCGACATATATGAATATTGTTTATATCTATTTTCGCAGGAAATTTTGGCTCTTAATCACATTATGGCAATGGCTATACGTCTCGGGGTCAAAAGAACTTCGGGTTGGTTGTGCTGACTATTGAAGCCCTTATTGACCATGACTCACCAAGTCATCAGCCCGGATTTGCTTTTCAGTGTTCAATTATCATGACTATAAGTCGCCGGTACATAACTCGCCATATTATTTCACACCAAATTATAGTTTGGTGGAATTTTTTTGCAGATGTCAGAAGCATCTGCGTTTACATGTTGCTACAGGCGACTTAGTAACAAGAAGCACAAACAATGGTTGTGTGATATTTAAACATAAGACGCCCAAGGCGGGTCAAATAGCATGCATTGATCAAAAAATTCTAACCAACGGGCAAACAAGTGTTTGTGCCACAATTAAACATGCACGAAGGGACGGCAAGAGCAACCAAGTATTTTGGCTATGCCTATTAAATGGATACAGTTGAGCCCAGAATATTCAATGTTTTTTGGCAGAGTATAAAGTAATCTTGCAAGCTGGCCTCTATGTCGTCTGGGTTAGCCCCTTGATGACCCACAGCAGTTGACGCCTCCGGGTTATCCTGCACCGGTTCTTCTGCTTCTTGGATCTGAGGGTCCAGATTCCAGTTGACATCAGTTAAGGCTTGGAAGACAGCTTCGTCGTGCAAGATGGGAGATGGGTCAACATCAGGTGCGAAGAGATGCTTACACCATTGTGGAGTCAAATCAGATGGTTTCAGTATTGGCGGTGGAATCCGCGTGTTGTTGCCATCATAATCTGGCTAATGTTTCTTCAATTCCATGCAGGCGACAAGCTGACTCGCCGGTACTTGAGATTCCTTCACACAACATGCACAGACAACTTGGGAAAAGGCAGTCCCATTGTCTTTGTACTCTAGGAGCCCGTCGGCCATCTCCGACATATCTAATTATGGTGCATAAGACATAGCTCAGCTTAATGTGGTCGTGGCTCCTGATCGGGCGGATGATCTCTTTAGCTATTCGACTTGCTATGGAATGGTTGACAGCCTCTTCAAAACATCTTTCATGAATTGCGGCAAGTCTTTTTCACCCATTAAAGCTTTCAACATCATGACATTGTCCTAAAGGTGGCGAGTTCTATCACTTGCACAGAAGTTGCAATATGTGAGCCGCAAGGCGATATATTACTTATGCATGACTTGCCAGGCGAGTTAATGTTTCGTTATAAATTGAGAGATGACTTACCAAATATGGCATGGGTATTTTGAGCGATGTGGCGCTTCAACTGGGCCAGCTCCTCGGTAACCGGTGCCAATTGGCTTTCGGCAGCTTCTGCATGTTGGATCAGGGCGTCCTTTTCAGTTTCAAAAGATTTCTTCTATGTTTCAAAGTCCACCTTGATTTTCTCCAAAGCCTCCAAAGAACATTGCAAGATGGATTCAGCCTTGCCTTGCAGCACTTGTTCAAATTCAAGTTCTGTTTTCAAGCTGGTGAAGTTTGACTCGGTCGTACTCATAGCTTCCAGAGAGATAAAAAGTTATTCAGTTATAAAGTTTTTGGCTCAAGCCGGCAATAATGTTCAACCCGGCACTTGGGGGTTATGGCCAATTCAATTTAAATGGAGAAGTCCCAAGCAGAATGCAAGCAATATAATTAGCACTTGAGGGGTAATGCATGTCATTTTTTACCTTAAAAAGTACAAGAAGACCTGGCTCATCTTATAAAAATGAGCCGGCCCTTGGGGACTATAGGTTAATTCTTCAAAATCTCATAATATTGAAAGACCCGACTCGTCTCAGGAAGATAAGATGGCCCTTGGGGGCTACATGGCATTCATTTTCCTATGAATCTATTTGAAGAACTGGTTTATCATTGATTTGATAACCCGGCCCACGGGGGCTACCTTCTAAGAATTCAAGATGTTGGTCTAAATCTTAAACATACTCAAGTCCTCCTATCTCTAAGACTTGGGGGCTATATAAGGATATATGTAATGCTGGAAAGATGAGCGTACCTCATATTTTCTTTTCATCATATTAACCAGGCCGGCTTCCAGATCCCGGCTCGTAGAGAGGCGGATCAGATAACCTGCATGTAACTCTTCTGTGCTGAACTCCTCGTAATTGGGCAGTTCAAGTTTGGCTTTTCCCTTTTCAGATAATGGTGTCTCAATTTTGGTTGTGGTCTTGGTTAGCACACTGGAGACTTCTGGAGGCTTATAAGCCTCACCCGTAATGGTAATTTCATCATTATGCTCTTCAAGAAGAACATCTTGAGCCACCTTGGTGGGACTTAGAGCTGGAGCAGGACTTGGCGGGTTAAGCGCATCCGCTGGGTTAGCGTCAGCATCCATAACTTCAGTAGCTGTTGGTTCAGTCTGTGGGGGCGGGTCACCTTGGTCATCCTAATGATCCTCGGGGTTCTCAGTGTTGGCCTTAGAGGTCACCAAGGTCTGATCCTCTGACTCAGGAATATCTGGGTTTGTAGAAGACTCGCCCACTTTTCTTTTCTTGCTTTTAGCTTTGGCCCTGCGAATCAAGATGGCGTAGTGAAAAACACATGCCAACAATTATATCAAGCCGCCAACAGTTAGTAAAATTATTTACCCAGGGTTTATAATTAAAGTCGGCAGCTGAGTGGCAGATGAGTCTCCTGAGGATGGTGGCAACTCCTAATAATTTGATTTAGAAGGGTTAAGAGGTTGCCGATAAGGCTGGCTTGTGTAATAGGAGGAGTTGGACTGTGTGGCACCTCGTTTCATCGCTTGTGGGAAGATGGTTCATGAGTAAACCCGACTACTAGGTCTACAGAGCCGCCACTCCAGGTTTGGCGCCTCGACTCATGCTGAGTTTTCTTCAAAATAAAGTTCGGATCTAAATGAGCATCGGGATGACAAAATCTTAGTTTTTGAACGACCCGTCTTGTTTTCTTGGGAGACAAGGATTCTGAGCCGGAAGAGATGGAAATTACCTCAACATCACCAGCCCAGCTTGTGGCAGCATCACCATCAGAGTAAGAAGTGTCAACGAGTTCAATAAAGAGGCGGCCAAGCGAGTCAAGTTCTACCTCTAACTGATTATCATCTGCTGGTGACCTTCCCCTAGCTACCGGCTCATTCGCAATAGCAGATTTATTCTTCTTTTGAGCCGACAGCTTTTGCCTTTCTTGCTTGTGTTTTCTTCTTCTTCCAGAAGGGAGAGTCTGCCTGCATAGTTGAACAAGATCAGCAAGTGAACATTGGATAGATCAAGATTGACAAGCCGGACAAATAACTATGAGTATACTTACCGGAGGAGCCGGGTTAAGAGTACAAAAAGGATTCAGTCCCACTCTGTTGCACGCGCCTTGAGATTCTCCAAGTAGTTCCTTCACAATTTTTTGGTATTTCATCAGCCTCTAGATTAACGTTGCTATATCATTGGGGGTCGGCTGAACCGCCAGAGTAATTTCACATCAAGTCATTATGGCGACTCAGTGGTAGGATCCTCCAGGCAACCCAACACCGGGTTAGATCAACCCAGGTCAAACCATTGGTTAGCAAGGCCCTGAGTTTTGAATACGATGGGGCGGTTTGAGCATGCTCTTCTGGAATAACCTGGCTAGGGATGTCAAAGTTCATAGGAAGAGGTTCAGGTATGTAACCCGGCAAGGGGGTCTCACCAGCTAGAGCTGTGTTTCTGCAGTAGAACCAAGTTTTAATCCATCCTTCCGGGTGACCGGGAAGGGTGACTGGAGGAAAGCAACCATCGCTCAACCTCTGAACTGAGACTCCGCCGAGTTCTAGATTGGGGCCATTGGTAAATTTTGTTTGCCGGTTGATATAGAAGAATTCTTTGAAGAGAGGAATAGTGGGCTCCATTTGAAAGTACACCTCGCATAGAACTTGAAATTGGCACAAATTGGATATAGAATTTGAAGGAAGGTCTTGGGGATGAAGGTTGAAGAAATTAAGGAAGTCTCAGAAGAATTTGGACCCGGGTGGAGAGAAGGCTCTGAGGATATGGTCTATAAAGACCATGACTTCTCGCTCACCGGGTTGAGGAACATCATCTCCTTGGGCGGCTTGCCAACCAATCTCTTCTTGAGCCGGAAGAAGGCCTTGTTCCTTGTAGTCATTGAGTACTAACTGGGAAACTTGGGAAGGCACCCACTTGCAAATTGTGGTCTTTGACATGCTGAACCGCCTAAGCAGGTTTAAAAATGCAGAAATATGAACGGAGGGTTACTTATGAAGTGGTAGCTAGCTACATCAATTACATGATGAGACAGTACTGCTAGTTGTGGTTAAAGACAAGACGGCGTAATCCTTAATGTTGGATGAGTTGCCCAACAGGTGAAGCTGGCTTAACAACAAAGGCAGTTTTTTCTAATATCTAGCGGGTTATGATAACAATGATGAGCCGCCAAACAGCATGAAGGCGTCTCATAATAAATGGAACATTTTCTAAAATTCTACAAAATATGATACAAACAAGTTTGTACCAAAACATCTACAATTACGGATCTACCAAATAGTCTAAAAGGAGAAAATATTGCTAAACCTAAGACGAAGCTTCGGAGCAGTGGATGCCTAGCCAAAGGATTCATAAGGGGATCTAAGTATTTTTAGATGCAAAAATGGAGCCACCGCTCCCAGCGCTATATTTCTACAAGAAAGCCTGTCAAACTACATCTACACTGGCAATGGTGAAAATGGAGAGGTGAACTGCGATGAACTCTGACGACCTGCCATGGAAGAAATACAGATTTGTGGAAGAAGGGATGGCGCGCCTGACGGTTGCAGAAGATGGCGGTGACGCGTGGCTGAGCTTCGGCGACGGTGTTGCGGTCCTGGATGAGTACGTTAGTGGCGGACGAACGAAGGCGGAAGCACGGCGGAGAACCTCGGCTTGAGGAAGAAGAAGAAGCGGCAGGGGCGGAGTAAAAGTAAAAAAGAGGACCCCCTATGTGTATTTATAACGCGAAGAGCCCAAGAGGAAATGACAGCCACGAAAAACAAGGGGCGCGGTAACTTTTCGGGGCCAGAGACGCCTCGATTCTCGGGATAAATGGATATGCATAAAGATTTGGTATGATGTCATCATGGATTTCTTAGGGTTTCCAGATATGACATCATCAATGAGAACATGTGAGAACAATAAGTCTGGAAGCATTATAAGCCATCATTACATGACCTGGAGAAGATGCTTATATGAATAGACGATAAGCCCCCAGGTTGAATGAGATTGACATGAATAAATTCAAATCAATCTGGGCCTAATGTTGGGGATATAACCCCAGGACATAACTGAGGGAGTCCTGGATTAGGGGGTCATCGGGCGTCCGGGCTATGCACATGGGCCGGACTAATGGGCCGTGAAGATACAAGATAGAAGACTTTCCCCCATGTCCGGATGGGACTCTCCTTTGCGTGGATGGCAAGCTTGGCGTTCGGATATGAAGATTCCTTTCTATGTAAACCGAAACTGTACAACCCTAGCCCCTCCGGTGTCTATATAAGCCAGAGGGTTTGGTCCGTAGAGGCAATCATAATCATACAAGCTAGTCATCTAGGGTTTAGCCATTACGATCTCGAGGTAGATCAACTCTTGTAACCCCTATACTCATCAAAGTCAATCAAGCAGGAAGTAGGGTATTACCTCCATCAAGAGGGCCCGAACCTGGGTAAACATCGTGTTCCCTGCATCCTGTTACCCTTGATCCTTACATGCACAGTACAGGACCCCCTACCCGAGATCTACCAGTTTTGACACCGACATTGGTGATTTCATTGAGAGTTCCATTGTGCCGTCGTTGAAAGGCTCGATAGCTCCATCGACCATCTACAACAATGCTGCCGTGAAGGAGATTTTTCTCCACAGCTAGATCTTTGTATTCGGCGGCTTCCCACTGCGTGCCAACTCGGTTGGCCACCTAGAGCAGATTGACAGAAACGCCCCTGGTCACTAGATCAGTTTTGGAAATCTGAACTATGTCGCTGATATCCGAGGAGACTTGATCTTCCAAGAGTTCGCGGCCCCAACCATCGCTTCGACCTTAGATCCGGAGCGCGTCACCAGGTCCGAAGACGGGAGTCTAGAGTCCGCTGGACTCTCTGCAGCCATAGAGCTCAACACTGGAGAACCGGAGAGAATAGTGTCTCCGGCAGTCATCACAAAGCCGGACTCTTCTCCGGACACTAGCTCTGAACCCTTGAAGTCCGCGTCATGCGAGCTCGGCCAAGACAATTCTGTCCCCGTCCAAACCTCGCTCTTAAACGAGGCTTTGGACTTAATGTGATCCCTCGCCATCACAGAGGAAGTGCTTCCGAATTGCGCCCAGCCCAGACTAGGGGCTACTATCGAGGATCTAACCGACATGCTCGATTACACCTCTGAAGACATCGACGGTAAGGACGACGATGCCGGAGAGGAGCAGGCCCAAAACCCGCCGTTCACCTGACGCTGGACGGCACTTCCTCATACGACGTGTACATGGTGGACATACCTAAAGAAGGTGACGGCGATGATGGGAAGGATCCAGTCGAGGCCGAACCTCCTGAGATACCACCAAAGCGTCGACGTCAGCGGTGCCGCTCTAAATCGCGTTGCGGAAAAGACAGCAATACTGGCACCGGAGACAATGATACTCCGGAGAATGCCGAAGACCAAGAAGACCCCATCGAACCAACATCCGAACAGGATGATCGGGAGGACGGGCAAGTTGACCCTGACGAGCAAGCAAGGAACAAAGACTCGGAGGATAATAACTATCTACCACTCTCTGAGGACGATGTGAGCCTCAGCGACGAAGATTTTATCGTGCCATAGGAACCCCTCGAAAAAGAGCACTTTAAGCGCCGGCTAATAGCCACTGTAAGAAGCCTAAAGAAGAAGCAGCAGCAGCTTCAAGCTGACCAAGATCTGCTCAACGACAGATGGACTAATGTCCTGGCAGCCGAAGAATACGGCCTCGAACGCCCAACAAAGAGTTACCCGAAGCGTAAGCTGCTGCCCCAATTCGCCGATGAGGCGCTAGAGCCCATACCACCCGCGCATAACGCGGCTAACGACCTCACCAACCACCACGTGGCCGGGACAGAACGGCAACTCAAGCCGAACACCAGCCCGCACCACCTCGTCGTAAAAGCAGAGAAACAACAGCTCGGGGATACACTTATAACCTGCGTCAGGACCTGGACAATAGAGCCGGTCAGACCAGGTCAATCTACGGATCAAGGGGGCGTGTCCCAGCGTAAGAAGACGGCTATCAGGCCTGGCATGACAAACGCAACCTCACCAGGGCCGAAAATCGCATACGGACTCCATCCGAACTGCGCCGTGACGTTGCCCGATACAGAGGCGCCGCACACCCCCTATTCTTCACCGATGAGGTAATGGAGCACCAGTTCCCAGAAGGGTTTAAACCTGTGAACATCGAATTATACGACGGCACAACAGATCCCGCAGTATGGATTGAAGACTTTCTTCTCCACATTCACATGGCACGCGGTGCTAATCTACATGCCATCAAGTACCTCCCCCTAAAACTCAAGGGGCCAGCATGGCACTGGCTGAATAGCCTACCAGAAAACTCTATTGGTAGCTGGGAAGACTTGGAGGACGCATTCAGAGACAACTTCCAAGGTACCTATGTTCGGCCCCCAGATGCCGATGATCTTAGTCACATAATCCAGCAACCTGGAGAATCATCCCGACAGCTCTGGACCAGGTACTTAATCAAAAAGAACTAGATTGTGGATTGTTCGGACGCCAAAGCCCTCGCGGCCTTCAAACATAGTGTCCGAGATCAGTGGCTCGCCCGACACCTGGGCCAAGAAAAGCAAAAGTCCATGGCAGCCCTACCGCACTTATGACCCGCTTTTGCGCGGGAGAAGATAGCTGGCTTGCTCGTAGAAGAAATAGCACTAGCGACCCTGGCACCTCCTAATCCAGGGACGGCAATGGCAAGCCACGACGCAACAAGCACAAGCGTCGAAACAATAACGAAGGAACTCAAGACACGACGGTCAACGCCGGATTCAGTGGCTCCAAACCTGGTCAACGCAAGAAGCCATTCAAGGCAAACAAAGATGGCCCATCCAGTTTAGACAGAATACTTGATCGGCCTTGCCAGATTCATGGCACCCCCGATAAACCCGCCAATCATACCAACAGAAACTGTTGGGTCTTTAAACAGGTCGGCAAACTCAACGGCGAACACAAGGGGAAAGGATCGCCCAGCGATGACGATGACCAAGAGCCTCGTCAACCGAACACAGGGGGACAGAAGCAATTTCCCCCTGAGGTAAAAACAGGGAATATGATATATGGCACACATATCCCTAAGAGAGAGTGCAAGCGCGCATTACGGGACGTCTATGCCATAGAGCCGGTCGTCGCAAAATTCAACCCATGGCCGGCTTGCCCGATCACCTTCGATCAAAAGGACCGCCCAACCAGCATCCATCATGGAGGTTCAGCAGCTCTGGTCCTTGATCCAATCATCGACGGATTCCACCTCACGCGAGTTCTCATGGACGGCGGCAGTAGTCTCAACCTACTTTACCAAGACACTATCTGCAAAATGGGCATTGATCCATCAAGAATCAAGCCCACTAAAACTACCTTTAAAGGAGTAATACCTGGTGTAGAGGCCCGCTGCACGGGCTCAATCACATTGGAGGTTGTTTTCGGTTCGCCGGACAACTTCCGAAGCGAAGACTTGATCTTTGACATCGTCCCTTTCCGCAGTGGCTACCACGCACTGCTCGGACAAACCTCACGTGAGTCCTCATGGACGGCAGCAGTAGTCTCGCACTACGCTTACCTAAAGCTCAAGATGCCCAATCCACGTGGCATCATTACAATCAACGGAAACATGGAACGCTCCCTCCGTACTGAGGAGCATACCGCGGCCATCGCAACCGAGGTACAAAGCGGCCCTCTCAAGCCGCACACCTCATCGACTATTAAGCCACCGGACTCTATTACACAAGGCCGGCCAGTTCCGCACGCTAGCAGTTTCGCCTCCGTCGATCGCCATGTATATCTGCAAAATCCGTACCGCGCGTGCATAATTAAGCACTCAAAGTGCCTTGGGCATCAGCAGAGGCACAATACGGACAGGCCTATAGTATAGTTCGACCCTACACGGCCTTCCCCTTTCTTTAATTATTTTTTCTCTTTTACCACAGGTGAATCAAAACCTACTCATCCTACGGACTCACAAGGACTCTCTCCGAGCCTGGTTCCGTACAAATAGTCGAAGACCATTCCTCTCAAGGAATCTTTCTTACTCAGGGGAAAGCGGCGCAGACGTGCGGCAGGAAGGTGCAAAGGATTTTGTAGACCACAACTTCGCTCAAGAACCTGTATAGAGCTTTTCCCCTTAGCCTTAGACCCCCGGCATGTAAACTGGCCTTGGTGATTATGGTACCCTCTATAAGATTACGTTTTAATGTATCAATCAGATTCCAGTGAACCAAATTTTTATTCGGTATCGTCTTTACTTATAGACTTTATTCCGTCTCTTTAGTTGCCCCACACACACACCTCAGCACAAATTGCCAGCGGCTCTATATAGCGACACATGTGTTGCCAAACAAAAGTCTGAAAAGCTTTATAGCACAATTCGGCGTCCTGAGCTCGGCACTATATGCATCGGCTTTGAATCATGTCTTTGGTCAATAGTTGGGTTACCTGGCTCCTGTGGTTGCTACCTTTCGTTCCGTCTGATCGGCCAGGGTAGTAAAGGGAGAAATACTGCGATTGTGTTTCTGATTCGTCCGGTTAAGCACATCAGTAGAGAAAGCCAAAAACTGACTATCAGGATGCAGCGAGAGCTGGTCAGCCACTCGACGAATTATTAAAATCTTTATTGATTTTTTCCGTATTACACGAAGGACTGTTTTCCCATCACATATGCAACGCATCCACATTGGGATAGCCGCGTACTTACCAGGGGCTACTTTGCAGACCCATCATCAAACTCCTATGGCTAAGTGAGAGCAATAAAACTGCATAGTCTGATTGCCTGGTTCACCGCACTGACACCTCCTTCATGGACCAATGCGTGGGATTAAGTGTAGTCATGTGCAATTTCGAACACCCCAGTAGTATCTACATGGTGGTTGAAGCCGACGACTGGGAACTCTCAGATATAAAAACGGCCCCACAGGAGGATAAAACTCTTCATAAAGGCCTGAATATATTTCAAAACCCTTAGTTCATAATATAAACTCCCGAATAGTTCGAACTCATTCACTCGAACACTACATCCTTCGAGCATTGGCCTTCCACAAGGCGGGCACCTTTTAGTACGTCCTCAAAATAGCGCTCCGTTGTGCGATGGTCCTTGCTTTCGTGGGGACCCTCAACTGTCACCTTTTTGGCCTTCATCTTCGCCCAGTGCATCTTGACACGGGCGAAGGCCATTCATGCTCCTTCTATGCAAGACCACCTCTTGACGGTGTCGATTCAAAGCAGCGCATCGACGAGACGCCGTACAAGGCCGAAGTAGCTGTCTGGATTTGCTTCGGCCGGCCACAACTGGACTATGATGTCCTCCATGGCCGTGCTGGACATCTTATGCAGCTCCGCCCATTGTGCCATGTGGTCATTTAGCAGTGTGGGACGCTCCTGCCCCGCAAACTGCGACCAGAAGAGCATGTTTTAATCCAAATAAAATAGCATGTTACCACCTGACAACTAATTATTGATCCTCTGCTCGCTTTTCTTTCAGGGAACCGAACAGAGTCTCAAGGGCGACTATCTATATATAGGCATATTTCTCATAAAATGATCAAAAACATTACATTGCATACCTCGAAACCTGCTAGCAGGCTAGAGAAGGCTTCGTTCAGCCCGCTCTTGGCGGACTGAATCTTCTCCGCCAGCGTACCCATCAGGATGCGGTGCTTATCCAGGACGGATGCACTTTGCAGTGCGTCCGCCGTGTTATTCGGTGCCTCCGGATTAGCAGAGGTCGCCGCTCCCCCCCTCTCCTGCAGGGGGTCGCTAACTAGACTCCGTAGCCGTGTGGGTCTCCGGAGTAGTATGCGGCTGGGGGTCGGATTGACCAGGGCTCCCGTCGCCGGTCTCCGAGGGGGCCGTACCCCCAATCCTTCGGCAGCCGAGGTATTACCCTCCGGCGCCGCTAAGTCCCCCCTGCGTCTCTTCAAGGCCTGTGGGGTGGCCTATGGGATGACACCTCGATGTCATCTGCCCTAGGCGGCGGAGAAGCTAGTGGAGGCGACTCGCTCTCCATCATCTCCGGCGGCAGATCCCCCGAGGATGAGGATAGCTAGGGGAGATCGCGGGCCGGACTAAAAAATATAACTTAGAGTTATCAGCACAGTTCATAGAGATTGGATGTAAGTGAAAAATCCCGGACTACTTACGAGTCGGCTTGGGGCTTGGCTCGGCGACGGTGCCTCGGGATGGCCTCGGCGTCTGACTGCGAGTCATCGGAGAGGGTAATCCTATCCCTCTTGGATGCTTCGGCCTCCAGGTCTTCGGAGGCTGCCCTCTTCTTGCCCTTGCGGGGAGGACCTTCTTCTACCTCCTCCTCGTCCTCGTCGTCATCGCCCTCGTGAGAGGACTGGGCATCAGCTTCTCTGGACACTGCGTCCGAAGTGCCCTCCTCTTTCTTCTTCTCGTTCTTCTTGTCCTACTTTGCCGGCGCCTGGTATGGAGCCGGGACCGGCATCCTTATTAGTAGAGGATTGGCTGGGTTTTCAGGGAGCGGAGCCGGACACCGGATCTGCTCCGCCTTCTTCATCCAGACCTATTTGGGGATGGACTACTCAATACTTCTCCTTTTGATGGACGAACCAATTGGTGTTCGGGGGTTTTAGAATTTACCTCGGAGGCTAGATGGTTGCAGTCGAGGCCGGTGTTGTCCGATAACTTTGGCCACGACTTCTGCTTCTTAAAAATCAGCTTCCAGATACCCTTATGCGTTGTGCCGTAGAACCGTTGTAGGGTCCGTGGCCCTTCCAGATGAAACTCCCACATCTTGAGGGGCCGTCGCTGGCAGGGAAGTGTTCGGCGGATCAGCATCACTTGGATCACATCAGCGAGGGTAATGTTCTTTGCTATCATGCCTTGGACGCGTTTCTGCAGCAGCAGCACCTCATTGACCGACCCCAATCTGGACCCTTGTTGGTCCAGGTTGTGAGTCTCAGCAGGGGTCCGGACCTGAAGGCTGGAGCGGCTGCCCACTTAGGGCCGCGGGGTTCTGTGATATAGAACCATTCATGTTGCCATATCTTCACGGTGTCCACAAAGACTCCCTTTGGCCAATTGACTTTGGGGAGCTTGCTCACTATGGCGCCACCGCAGTCCGCATGTTGCCCATCGACCACCTTCGGTTTCACGTTGAAAATCTTGAGCCATAAGCCGAAGTGTGGAGGGACGCAGAGGAAGGACTCACACATGACGATGAATGCCGAGATGTGGAGGAACGAATTTGGGGCCAGATCATAAAAATCCAGCCCATAGTAGAACATGAGACCCCTCACACAGGGGTGGAGGGCGAATCCGAGTCCGCGGAGGAAGTGGGGGATGAACACCACCCTCTCGCTGGGCCCCGGAGTGGGGATGACCTGCACCGGATCGGGAAGTCTGTGCTTGATTTTCGCGGTTAGATACTGCTTCCCGCAACTCCTTGATGTTCTCCTCCATGACGGAGGAAGCCATCCACTTGCCTTGAGAGCCGGCCATGGTCGGAAGAGTTGCGGAGGGGAGAAAAGCTTGGAACTTGGGCGCTGGAGCTCGAGGATGGGAGGCAGAGAGAGAATGAGGCGTGGGACGGAAGAGTTGGATTCTATCCACTTATATGGACTGTGAATATCAAGTGCCCCCCTCCCTCGAGCCTTAAAACTCGCCTGTTCCCAAGGGGTCGTGCGAACAGCACAGTTAGATTACCAAAACTCGTATTGATGAGAATCCCGCAATAAGGGGACACAACCTCTGATGTGACAAGACATGTCAATGGGAGTTGCGTATTGAAACGCGAGGCTGGAGGCCCAAAAACGGTTCGAAATGATAGCAGAGCTAAGCGTGATGTTCGCCGGAAAAACTTGTCGATGGATATACCTTATTTTAAGTATTATGCCTTTATGGTTGGAGGGCTAACCTGTTAAACAGATCCAGACATAGTTCTTGTTGATCAACTACTTTAAAGTATTCGGAGGAAGAAACCGCCTTGCAATGCCGAAGACAATCTGCGTGCCGGACACATCATCATTGAAGCCTGGTTCAGGGGCTACTGAGGGAGTCCTGGATTAGGGGGTCCTCGGGCGTCCGGGCTATGCACATGAGCCGGACTAATGGGCTGTGAAGATACAAGATAGAAGACTTTCCCCAGTGTTTGGAAGGGACTCTGCTTTCCGTGGATGGAAAGCTTGGCGTTCGGATATGAAGATTCCTTTCTCTATAAACCGACTCTGTACAACCCTAGCCCCCTCCAGTGTCTATATAAGCCGGAGGGTTTAGTTCGTAGAGGCAATCATAATCATACAGGCTAGTCATCTAGGGTTTAAACATTACGATCTCGAGGTAGATCAACTCTTGTAACCCCTATACTCATCAAAGTCAATCAAGCAGGAAGTAGGGTATTACCTCCATCAAGAGGGCCCGAACCTAGGTATACATCGTGTCCCCTGCCTCCTGTTACCCTCGATCCTTAGACGCACAGTCCGGACCCCATACCCAATATCTGCCAGTTTTGACACCGACAATAACCCGCCAAGATTGGGTTGGGTCATTCAGATGGCGGCTTAGGAGCAACACTCAAGAAAGGCTAAGGCGCCCAGGTGCAAGACTGGTTGGGCGGCTCATAGAGTGGGCCGACTTATGGCCCATCATCCAAAGACGGCGGCTCATGACCCTGAAGCCCAAGTCACCAAGGATTTCCTTGCTTAAGGGACAAGTTAGAAGCATACCAAGTCATGGATTGTAGTACGACCCGGCTCTTGTAAACCCTGGATCTCGACCTGTATATAAAGGCGAGTCCCAGAGGCAAATAGGTGAAAGTTACAATCAATCAATAGCTAGGTCAAGCGAATCCGCTCCCTAGTAACTGATCCCCAATCAATAAGCACACAAGCAGGAAGTAGGCTATTGATTGATTAACTCCTGTCTCTTGATTCGCTCAACCCCAACAAGATAATCACACAGTTTTGATGGCCTCATGACTAAGTCCTCACACTAGGACATCTACCTTGACAAAACCACGACAGGCACCATGATGGCCTTTTTGGAAAAAGGCAAAAATCATATTTAGAAGTTTCAAAAAAATGGAAAATATTTTTGTGGAAACTTGTATGTACTCACTACGGATCCATGGTTTTCTTTAAATGTAATTTCTAATCTGTACAAAAAAACAAAATTCAGACCCAAAAACAAAAACTCCAGCCCATTTGAAAACACATATTTGTCTTTTTTTGTAGGCCACGTGGGAAAGCAACATGTTATGAATTTTTGCACATATGTAGTATGTGTGTGTTGTGTGTTTACAAAAAGTTTCAAATTTTTTTGAGTTGTACAATGTGTTTTTTAAAACGGGCACCATGGTGCCCGTGCACATCTGGCAATATTCGTAGTGTGCTGACTATTGCGCCAAATTACTTTACTATCACAACAACAACTCACTCATATCTTTTCTCCCACTACATTTTTGCAGAGAATTAGTCGAACCATATTGTCCTCAACTTGTTCATCACAAATATTACCAAGCATATTGTCCCAGTTTTGTTTTCGCCTTTAGGATTCATGGAAATGCTCTTTAGATTACTATCTTCCACTCGTTTATGAGCATATGTGATTTTTATTTCCTTAACTGTGCATTGAAATTATCACCAGGATAAAGAGGAGGCGAAACAAATTAGGTGCATAAAAGGCCGTTGAACAAAATGCTAGGAAGGAAAGAACTTGAGGCTAGAGATAAAAAGTATTTAAGAGGTTCAAATAAAGTGTCTTCTAAGAAGTGAACCCAACCACGGACTAATAGTCACTTAATGTGTCGACATTCTTTAGCTCCAAACATCATGGGGAGCTCCATACTGTTAGAGGAAATGATGGACCATAATGTTAGAGGAAATGATGGAGAGCTAGAGGAAGAGTCAATGACCGAAGAGGAAAAATGTTAGGCTAATATTGTCAGGCATAAAACCCGATACCCGAACCCAAAAAACCCGAATCCGCATAACGCGAACACCAAATCAGGTAACAGATTTAAAAACCTGAAGTTTATTCGGGTAATTCGGGTAAAGGGCCATTGTACCCGAATAGCCCGAAATAAGTAGCTAGCCCAGCAAAAATCCCACACATGGAGCGAACGCCTAGCCCAAAATTCCCACTCCCCCGGGCCCGGTAAACAAATGACTCCCCCGAGACCTAGCCGCCCGCCCGCCCCCAAATCCCCCAGTGCACATGGCCGCCCCCTACCCTAGCCTAGCCGCCCCCAACCCCGCCGTCACTCCACCCCATGCCGGCACGCCCCCGCCCCCATCGCCACCCCACCCCATGTCGGCACCGCGGTTCCCGTTGGTCCTCATCTGTGTTGCTGCCATCGTCTCCATCTACGGCTGCCTACTGGTGAGTAGTGACTCTGCCGACGCGCGTGCTCATCCTCCCTGACGACCGAGCCAACTCAGCTACGATGCCTCCCAGATGCAACTCCACTTCCCCACCAGTCGAGACAACGTACTCCTTGGCCACTCACTGTTGTCCGCCGATGGCTAACGCCACCAAGTGAACAGCCGACGACCCGACGCCAGCCACAAACAGCCATCATCAAGCAATGTAAAAGCATGTCCTGGACCATGATCAAGCATGGACGATGAAGCCTTGAAGCATGGAGGATGAAGACGTCTTTGTGTGGCTGTTTACTATGTGCCTAAAGTAGTTTGTGACCTTTTGCTTTTTATGAACTTTGTATGTGGCTGAATTGCTTGCTCTTAAGTGTTATCTACTATGCTACTTCCTTTTTTTGTCATGTGGTGTTATGGTGCAGAAATAATGTTGTTATGTTGCAGAAACTGCTATTATGTTGGTGAAATTTGTTTATTGTTGCCAATTGATGTTATGTTGCTAAAAATTTGCAAAAATGAGCAGAAATGCTGTCAAAATTTTGCAAAATATGCAAACATTTGCAGAAATGCTATTATGTTGCCGGCATTTTTCCCCTATTTACTACTTTGGGTAATACGGGTATTACTCGAACTCGAATTTTCGGGTAGCAGATTTTCCACACAAAATTCGGGTATCATTTTTGGAAACCTGAATTATTTTTTACCCGAATTGCCCGACCAAAATTAGCGGGTTAACCCGAATGCCCAGCGTGAGCTAATATGATGTAGACATAGGATGGAAAGGAGACATACAACAAAGAGGAACAAAATCACTGGGTATATGGTGAAGGTTCCACAAAATGAACTTTCCGTGATATATGCATATACATTTTTTACCTTCCGTAGCAAAGTACGAGCAACTTACTAGTAATGCAAAGAAGAATTCAGAGAAGACTCAATTAATATTCATGAATAATCTGATCATAAACCCACAATTCATCAGATCCCAACAAACACACCACAAAAGAAGATTACATCGAATAGATCTCCATGAACATCCAGGAGAACATTGTATTGCAGATCAAAGAGAGAGAAGAAGCCATCTAGCTACTAGCTATAGACCCGTAGGTCTGTGGTAACTACTCACACATCATCTGAAGGGCAGCAAGGTTGATGTAGAAGCCCTCCGTGTTCAATTCCCCTCCGGCAGAGTACCAAAAAAGTCATCCAGATGGCATCATGAAAGAACAAAAACTTGCAGTGGCGAAAAAGATATTTTGGGTGGCTCTCTGACGTATTGGGAATATTTGGGAATTCATAGAGGTGGAATTAGGTTAAGAGGTTCCATCAGGGGCCTACAAGCCTGGATGGTGCGCCTACCCCCCTGGGCACGCCCCCCGAGGTTGTCACTCCCTCGTGGCTCGTCAGGTCTTCTCCCAAACCTTCTAGGGTCCCTTCTGGTCCAGAAAAAATTAATCCAAAGTTTTTTCTCTGTTTGGACTCTGTTTGATATTGATTTTATGAAAAGCCAAAAACAAGCAAAAAAACAACTGGCACTGGGCAGTAGGTTAACAGGTAAGTCCCAAAAAATGATATATAATTGCATATAAAACATCCAAGATTGATAATATAATAGCATGGCACAATCAAAAATTATAAATACGTTGGTATTAGAGTGTAGACCTTTCCGAGTCAGAGGGAGCCGACACGATACTCCCTTCTTGCCAGACCATGGACGGTTTAAAAAGCCATTCCAATAACGCGTTCTCTGGAACTGGGTCGCGTTTACTCATCCTTGCAAGAGTATGAGTGGCCTGATTATTGTCTTGTGGGATATGACACTACTAGAGAAAAGCCTAGTAGTAGTGCGGGTCTAAGGGCTATCAATAGCACGGGGACCAGCGCTACTGATAGGGCGCTACAGCTAACTTTTAGCAGTAGCGTGTCTTGACCCACGCTACTGATATATATGGGTAGTAGTAGTGAGCTTCACTGAAACGCGCTACTGCTAATAGCGGTAGCGCCTTTCGTTAAGAGGGGCTACTGCTAAGTGCACGCTGCTGCTAACTTCATACCCCTAGCTACTGCTATTTTTATCAGTTTCTGAATTTTTTCCAGCATATTTCTTTTGTATTTGTATAGGCTTTATACAATAATCTCTAGCATATCATACACGTACAAATGTAGTCATAGCATACACATGCAAATAGTCTCATCAAATCATGCCGTCATCATAATCATCATCCAACACAAAGTGGTCTCTCGTCATCATCTCAAAATAGTGATACAAGTCTCGAATACTTGCAACTACATCGTCATCCATCTAAACTGTGATATACACGAGAAGAGCTATCACTATGAGTGAGA
Organism: Triticum aestivum; assembly: GCF_018294505.1. Classification (NCBI taxonomy): domain Eukaryota; kingdom Viridiplantae; phylum Streptophyta; class Magnoliopsida; order Poales; family Poaceae; genus Triticum; species Triticum aestivum. The sequence continues at coordinate 252,184,276 of NC_057805.1, forward strand.
GCGAAACTGTGCAGTACATGAGGTGGCGGTTATGAGTCCTCTCTCGCGCTAGCGTGAACCTCAAGTAACTAGCTTCTGCTTCTTGTCTACTTTTGAACCCTTTATGGCTGGCGCACGAGAACCGCTCCACTTGCGCCTGACACTCGGGCCACTCGTCGTACACTCCCGGAACCTTCCCTATGTACACGACATCGCACTGCTTCTTCGCCATGAAGGATCTAGGTACTTTTAAGAGATGCATCTTCATCAAGAGAATGTACAATCATATGCAACAAAATATACTTGACCAACACGAGAAAGAAAGGGTTAGCAAATAGATGCAACATATAGTAAACATTAATAATCAATGTTGTTTCATCATACGCAAACTAATTAAGTAGAGGTACACAGGTCATCATACCCAAACTAACAAAGTAGCGTTATGCGAGTTTGGTAGGGACCGTGGACATCACAAAGTTTCATCACTACAGAAAGTATACAAGTTCAGCCGACACATATCATCATCATCAGCATCCGAAATCACTAGAAGTTCTATCCATCCGTATCATCGAGGATGCACCCTAGCTTCTTGAATGGCGCGAGGTCCTGACGTTGCATGCCTATGTGAGTTCGGACGTCAGCTCACGATATAGGGCCATGGTGGAACTTCCCCTTCTCTTTGATGACTTCTTTCATGATGATCATTGTAATGTCCCTTTGGATGCGAAAGAAGTCATATCTAAGTTTATAATCCACTTCTCCTTGAGATTCTACCCACTTGCGGATATGATCATCACTCCTGGTTGTCATGCCAAGCTTTTGGTGATCCCTTCTGAACTCCATCATGAGATGGAGAAGGTGAAATCCATCGTTCCTGCTTGCTTTCGGGACATGGATGCAATAGAAGTTACTTTTATGCGAGTAAACCGTCTTGCGGTTCCTTTGTTTCCTGCTCTGTAGGTGACCACCCCTCAAGTTGAAGCCTTGGAGAGCATCATCTAGAATATTCATTACATGGGTGTAGTCCTTCTTGTAGTTTCTGGTAGGGTCGAAATACATGGCGTGGGAGACTCGCGGGTAAAGAACAATAAGGATGGCGCGCCCGTTGCTGCGGGAAAAAAACACCTCAAATTATTCTCCATATGAGCGAGAAGGAATGATTGAAATGTATGAAAGGGTTGTCCCGCACTGACTTACGTTGGATTATAAGGCAGGAGGACAATTTACTGGTCCTTGTTCTGTATCATGAAGTTTTTGAGGTACTCCCTAGTAGTTTTACGCTCAAAGTCTCCGAGACTCAAGAAGGACTCGTGTATGTAGTATGGATCCACCACATAGATTTGCGGGACTTGTTCTCTCTTCATGACGGAGCTCATATGTGGCGCAAAAAGGTGGACAATTGTAAAATCGAGCCGCCTTGTCAGAAACATCTCAAAGATATGCTCAAACTGCAGGAAGAACACCTTCGTGGGCCGTGTGTCGATGTAGCACTTCTCCTCAGGCACACGAGCCGCGTATGTCGGATATCCTAGATCCATCGAGGCTAGTAGGCTTATCTCAGTCGACAGCACATGGTCATGCAGTCTCCTGAGCTCCCCTGATATGGCCTCCCGCGCTTTCGGCGGTAGCATTGGCTCGCCCGTGACATGGAACATGGCCGCACCTACAATGGGTACACGGTCTTAAAAATCTGATGTTTGGCTACTATGTGCTCTGGCTTGTTTGTACGCAGCAGAGCCTTTCTTCACCGGTATCTTCCTCTCCTTTTTCTTGGGATGACCTTCCAGACCCTTCCTTAACCCCTGCCCCAGTGTTGTCGGGCTAAGCACTGTACGACCCTCGGCTAGTTGAGCCTGCATTGATGCAACATCTTCAGGCGTGTCCTGTGAGGATTGCATGAAGAGAGACTTCTTGCAATCAACCCTGCTAGGACGTTCCTGCCCGGGCACATCATCCATCTCCTCATCAGCATGCTGATAGCCCGAGTCGTCATATGGTTAACTCATCATTTCTAAGTCATCGTCATAGGCGCCTGTATTGAGGAACCGAAGAGGGTCATCCTCGTCCATCTCATCATCCATTCTTTGTTATATGGGGGCGATTACATCATCCACTATTGGACCCCCTTCCTCGTGTCGTCCGCCGCTTTCACCCGGCACTATAGGCGCTGGTAATTGCGTAGGCTGGTGGTGGTGTTGATACCTACTTGCTGATGTGTGGTTATTAGTGTGCCCCCGGCCACCTCCAGACGAAGAAGATTCCTTGGCCATAGAAGCATCCAACCATTGCAGTTTCCAAGCCATGGTGGGGTCTCGTCGTCCTCTCCCCCGAGCCGTACTGGAGGAGGCAAATCCTCGTGCCCTGATTTCACACTCGACAAGGTAACCCTGAAGTGGCCACCGGGTATCGACTGGCCATGGAACGTGAGTTCCAAGGGCTTCGTTGTCACCGCCTTTCCCACGGTGCATGAGGTTTTGTTGGCCTGCAAAGACATGCCTGCAGCGTAAAACAACCGAAAGGCAACAAAAACGTAATATTCTAGATATATGTTGGTACGACGTGTAATTACCGTGAGGGCATCGAGCTCAGCGAAAGGCGAAGGCCCGCCTAGCGCGCCAGACACTAAGGACGGGCTGCTATGAGCGGGTGCGGGTGCGGTTGCGTGGGCAGGTGATGGTGCAGTTGTGATGTTCACCAAGTTGCTCCCGACGAAGCTGGGCATGGAGAAATAATCGACCGTCTTGTCTGGATTTTTCTTCATTCAGTTGATGAAGCCGGGATCAAGTTAGTAGCAAAATCATTTCTGAAGGCAGGTAAAGCTGCATCGACTGCCTGCTATAGCAACTCATTTTTCTCCTCAGTTGCTTTTTTCGCGTCCTCAACTTCTTTTTTCTCGAACACAAGCTTCACCTTCTTGTTGATGTCCGCCTGACTGAACTTGTTTTCTGCTTCGTGGCCTCCGGGCCCTCATTGTAAAAGACCTTCCACGTGGCGCCGTCTCCAGCGCCGTGCACACGTCCATATTGCGGCTGCTGGTCCAAAGTGAGTCCCTTAAGATCGTTCAAGGCCCGGTTGAGAGGGTGTCCCACTTGGGCCTCATCAACGAAGACTGGCTTTTGGCTGCAAGCTTGGGTTGCTTTTCCTACAGAAGGAACGTGAACCGTTTATGAATATGTTGTCAACTTGATCAGAAGCTAAATGTAAGGTGGTAAAAGAATAATTACCAGTATTCTAATCAATTTCCTCGTGATCGGGTCCATGTAAAAAACCTTCTTTTCCTTGTCCCACTTGTAGCGGGCCCTGATGAAGTCACGCTCTAAGGGGTTGGTGAACTTCATGAAGGGGTCTGGGAGACCTGCGGCTTCACGTTCCGCATCCTCCTTATCCCATATGGGCCTTTTGCCAAGGTAGCCACTGCTTCTGAGGTGTTGGTTCCCCGTGTTCCTTTGTCGAAGGCTCTTAAATTTCGCAGCCTTATCCTTAGCTGCCTTGGTAGCGCAAGTGCCTTTAAACTTTTGGAACTCCTCTTCCGTATGTGTCGGATTTTCCTCCAGAATCTTGGAGAGGGGTTCCTTAGCCTCAATAGCTCGTTTCACCCTCCCTTTCCAGGAGGCCAAATCATTGTTGAACATGCCCATGGCGTGATTGTTAATCTTTTTCATCTTTGGATCAGCCCACCGGTGTTCTATGAGGTCATCCCTGTTGGGGAACTGGAATCTCTTGTGCAGCTTCGTAAGGAGCAACTGCTTCAAATGTTCTCTACCCCTTAAGTCATCGTCATTGATGCTCGCACATTCCCGTAGGATGCATCCGACTTGGTTCCTGTAGCACTTGTGAGGTTCTTCCGGCTCTGATGGCTCAAACTTGCCAGGGGCCATCTTTGTGATCACCAGTCGTCTGATACTGAGTTTGTTAGGTTTTCGTATCCTCTGCTTCTTCAGCTTCTTCTTTTCGTTAGCAGCTTCGGCGCCGGTACCTTCCTCGCCGGTCTCGGCGCCGCCATCGGTGGCGGTGCCATCGGTGTCGATGTTGGCGTCAGTACCATCATCGAGGCCGCCCTGCAAACCTTGACTGTGCTTAGCAGACAAATAGTCGAGGTAGTTTTTTTCACCCTCATCATCCATCTCGTCTGCATGTTGGTCAGAAGGCCCGGTTTCTTCGTCGTTCAACATGTTTCCTTGATTAAGTCTCCTTGTTTAATTCTTAAACTATAATAAAAATGAGTAATGACATACAAAAAAGGTCTATGATTTACCCGACTGCTGTTTCATTCCCGTCGCAGCAAATCCCGGCACTCGATATGCCTACTTTCTAGCACAAGTCATGCCAAATTTCATGAGAATTTTTGGCATGACCTTTGCTAAAAAGTGGACATATCGAGCGCCCGAAATCCACCGGAACGGGAATGAATCAACATTCCCGTGATACATAGGCCACTCGGATCATTTACCCTACACATAATCATCATTCTCCAAATATGACATGTCCAAATTCCAAATATCACATGTCCACTTCAAATTTGCATACAATAGGAAGAAAAATTATAGAACTTGAAGAAAAATGCAAGAAGTACTTTTTCTTCACAATATTTGAAACTAAATTCAGCATTTGTCAAATTTGATAGTAAATTCAAGACTTGTCAAATTTCTGTCATAATTTGAAACCTACCAAAATTTCTGTCATAATTTCCAACCTACATAAATTTATGTCCAAATTTGAAACCTAGATAATTTTCTGTCCTAATTTGAAAACCTAGCTAAATTTCTGTCAAAATTTGAAACCTAGGGTTCATACTACCTAATTTGTCCTAGGGTTCATACTTATTCACCTAGGGTTAATCAATTCTGTTTTATATTTAAATAGCAACAATTGCTTTAACTAAAAATAATACCTAGAATTCTGTTAACTACACCTAAAATACCTAGAATTCATTTAACCCATACTAATTCTATTTTTTAAACTAGGGTTCATACTAATTCTGTTTTTTAATAGCAACAATTTCTTTAACTAAAAAAATTAAATAGCAACAATTGCTTTACCTAAAAAATAGCAATAGTTTGAAACCTAGGGTTCATACTAAGTACCACTAAAAATAGCCACTAATCAGTCCTAGGGTTTTTTTAACTAGGGTTCATACTACCTAATTAACTAGGGTTCATACTAATTCTAATTAACTAACTAGCACTAAAAATAGCCTAGGGTTAAAAGTAATTCATACTAACTAGCACTAAATAGCTAGGGTTTATACTAACAAAGGGAGAGAGCAGAGAGCTGAGAAGAGGGGAGGGGAGAGGGCTTACAGAGGGCAGAGAGAGATGGGGTCGGGGGATACTGTGATAACCCACAAGTATAGGGGATCAATTGTACCATTTCTCGATAAGTAAGAGTGTTGAACCCAACGAGGAGCTAAAGGTAGAGCAAATATTCCCTCAAGTTCTATCGACCACCGATACAACTCTATGCACGCTTAACGTTCGCTTTACCTAGAACAAGTATGAAACTAGAAGTACTTTTTAGGTGTGATAGGATAGGTTGCAAGATAATAAAGAACATGTAAATAAAATCTAGGGGTTGTTTACATAAAGAAACAACTAAGTTAGTTTAGTAAAGAGCTTTTTGTCACAATAAAGTTATTTGTCCCTAGGCAATCGATACTAGACCGGTAATCACTATTGCAATTTTGTATGAGGGAGAGGCACAAGCTAACATACTTTCTCTACTTGGATCATATGCACTTATGATTGGAACTCTAGCAAGCATCTGCCACTACTAAAGATCATTAAGGTAAAATCCAACCATAGCATTAAAGTATATATCAAGTCCTCTTTACTCCCATACGCAAACAACCTACTTACTCGGGTCTGTGTTTCTATCACTCACGCCACCCACCGTAAGAAAATCATGAACATATTGCAAACCCTACTGCCAGGATCCCTCACACTTGCGCGACATGGAGAGCACCATAGGACAACACCAATAATAAAACATACAACTCAAACCAATCACAATCATCAATTAACCCATAGGAAAAAATGGATCTACTCAAACATCATAGGATGGCCACACATCATTGGATAATAATATATAGCGTTCAGCACCATGTTTAAGTAGAGATTACAATGGGGACAGGAGGCGTTACACTGCTGCATAGAGGGGGAGAGAGTTGGTGATGATGGCGGCAAAGTTGTTGGTGTAGATCGCCATCACGATGATGGCCCCGGCGGTGTTCCGGCGCCACCAGGAGAGAGGGGGAGAGAGCCCCCTCCTTATTCCTTGGCCTCCCCCTATATGGGAGGAGGGTTTCCCCTCTGGTCCATGGCCTCCATGGTGGCGGAGGGGCAGGAGCCCCTTCGAGATTGGATCTCTCTTTGTTTCCTTCTGTTTCTGTGCTCCCTGTTTCTGGCCTTTCACCGTTTCTTAAATTCCTGGAGATCTGTCACTCCGATTGGGCTGAAATCTTAACTCGATTTTTATCCGGATATTAGCTGTCTTGCGGCCGAAGAAGGGCACCAACCGCCTTACGGGGTGGTCACAATCCTCCTGGCCGTACCCTAGGGGGCGCCTCCAAGGCTTGTGGGCCCCTCAGGCATTGTCTCGCCTTGATTCCAATTCCCAAAAATCACATATATTCCCAAAAAAATCTCCGTAAGTTTTTATCGCGTTTGGACTTCGTTTGGTATGGTTATTATACGAAACAAAAAACATGCAACAAACAGGAACTAGCACTGGGCACTGGATACAAATGTTAGTCCCAAAAATAATATAAGAAGTTGTCAAAAGTATATGAAAGTTGTAGAATATTGGCATGCAACAATCAAAAATTATAGATACGACGGGGACGTATCAGCATCCCCAAGCTTAATTCGTGCTCGTCCTCGAGTAGGTAAACGATAAAGAAGATAATTTTTATTTGGAATGCTACCTAGCACAATCTTGATTATATAATCTAATCATGGCATGAATATTAAGACACGAGTGATTCAAATCAATAGTCTATAATTTGACATTAAGACAATAATACTTCAAGCATGTTAATAAAGCAATCATGTCCTCTCAAAATAACATGGTCAAAGAAAGTTATCCCTACAAAATCATATAGTCTGGCTATGCTCCATCTTCATCACACAAAGTATTTTATCATGCACAACCCCGATGACAAGCCAAGCAATTGTTTCATACTTTTAATGTTCTCAAGCTTTTTCAACTTTCACGCCATACATGAGCGTGAGCCATGGATATAGCACTATAGGTGGAATAGAATATGACGGTGGAGGTTGCGTGGGAAGACAAAAGGGAAGAAAGTCTCACATCGACACGACTAATCAACAGGCTATGGAGATGCCCATCAATTGATGTCAATGTGAGGAGTAGGGATTGCCATGCAACGGTTGCACTAAGAGCTATAATTGTATGAAAGCTCAAAACGAAAACTCAGTGGGTGTGCATCCAACTTGCTTGCTCATGAAGACCTCGGGCATTTGAAGAAGCCCATCATTGGAATATACAAGCCAAGTTCTATAATGAAAATTCCCACTAGTATATGAAAGTGATAACTCAAGAGACTCTCTATATGAAGAAGGTGCTACAATGAAGCACAAGTGTGGTAAAAGGATAGTAGCATTGCCCCTTCTCTCTTTTTCTCTAATTTTTTTGTTTTCTCTCTTTTTTTATTTTTTTGGGCTCTCCCTTTTTTGGCCTCTTATTTTATTTTTATTTTATTTTTCGTTCGGAGTCTCATCCCGACTTGTGCGGGAATCATAGTCTTCATCATCCTTTCCTCACTGGGACAATGCTCTAATAATGATGATCATCACACTTTTATTTACTTAGCACTCGATATCTTGAACAATATGACTCTATATGAATGCCTCTGGCAGTGTACCAGGATGTGCAATGATCTAGCATAGCAAAGATATCAAAAAACGGACAAGCCATGGAAATATTATGCTAGCTATCTTACGATCATGCAAAGCAATATGACAATAAATGCTCAAGTCATGTATATGATGATGATGGAAGTTGCATGGCAATATATCTTGGAATGGCTATGGAAATGCCATAATAGGTAGGTATGGTGGTTGTTTTGAGGAAGATATAATGAGGCTTATGTGTGATAGAGCATATCATATCACGGGGTTTGGATGCACCGGTGAAGTTTGCACCGACTCTCGAGGTGAGAAAGGGCAATGCATGGTACCAAAGAGGCTAGCAATGATGGAAGGGTGAGAGTGCGTATAATCCATGGACTCAACATTAGTCATAAAGAACTCACATACTTATGGAGAAATTTTATTAGCCCTCAAAACAAAGTTCTAATACGCATGCTCCTAGGGGGATAGATTGGTAGGAAAAGACCATCGCTCATCCCCGACTGCCACACATAAGGAAGGCAATCAAAAATAAATCATGCTCCGACTTCATCACATAACGGTTCACCATACGTGCATGCTTCAGGAATCACAAACCTTAACACTAGTATTTCTACCAATCCACAATTACTCACTAGCATGACTCTAATATCACCATCTTTATATCGCAAAACTATTGCAAGGAATCAAACATATCATATTCAGTGATCTACAAGTTTTATGTAGGATTTTATGACTAACCATGTGAATAACCAATTCCTATTAACTCTCTAAATAGATATACGTGAAGCATGAGAGTGTAATTCTTTCTACAAAATATATGCCCACGCTCTAACAAATATAAGTGAATACAAAGAGCATTCTACAAATGACGGTTTTCTATGTGTAGAGAAACAGGCAATCCAAACTTCAAATGATATAAGTGAAGCACATGAAGCATTCTATAAAGCTATACTCAAAAGATATAAGTGAAGTGCATGAAGCATTCTATAAATAAACCAAGGACTATATCTTACTGCGCTTTTTCCCTGGTCACATGGTTCAAGTGACCCTTCCTGTGGTTGTTGCTGGGATTGAAGTTGTTGCGCTTGGGGGCTGGATTGTTTCCACCATTGTTCGGCTTGGGTGCCGAGTCTCTTGGCTTCGGGCACTGTTTAGCATAATGCCCTTGTTGACCACAAGCATAGCAGGTGACCCCTGGACGGTATGTGAACTCCTTGTCTCTGGCATGAAATTGTCCGACGGGTCTTGGCTCAGTAGTCGTGGATCTCCTCGTGTCTGTCCTTGGGACCTCAGTCTTGCCTCGGTTGCTGCGGGCAAGAGTTGTCTTGTCCCTCTTCCGCTTGCGGATATCTTCCAGACTACGGCGCTCATTCTCCAGGGTGATGGCCTTGTCCACCAGCGTCTTAAAATCCGGAAAGGTGTGTACAATCAGTTGGCATCTTAATGCTGGTGCCAGGCCGTCCAGGAATTTTTCCATCTTCTTGTTTTCTGTCATGTGCTCGTCGTAGGCATAACGAGACAGTTGGGTAAACTGGCCGTTGTATTCTGTGACGGTCATGCCTCTTTGCTTCAGGTCATCAAACTCTCTCTTCTTGATCTTTAGGATGCTCCTGGGAATGTGTGCCCCACGGAAGCCTTCCTTGAATTCTTCCCAGGTGATGTTGTGTTCCCTGGGGTGCATGTGTAGGAAGTTTTCCCACCATGCTGCGGCTGCTCCAGTAAGGTAGTGTGGTGCATAAAGCACCTTCTCATGATCTGAGCATTGAGCGATAATCAGTTTCCTTTCAATCTCGCGAAGCCAATCGTCGGCTTCCAGTGGCCTGTCGGTGTGAGCAAAAGTTGAGGGGCGAGTCTTCTGTAACTCATATAACTTGGAATGTGGTTGATAGGGTTCACGGTGGTTTCCCATATTGATGGCATGGTTCATCATCTCCTGGTGCTGTTGCTGGCTTTGCTCGAAGAGACGGCATACTTGAGATAGTGCCGCTTCGCTGTCCTGTTGGCTGGACTGACCCTGAGTGAAATTGTTGCTGGTCTGTGTTCCGTAAAACTCTTCTGGCTGATTGGGCATAGAGCGAGTCCAAGGGCGAGACATTTTTCCAGTCTGGGGTATCATTTGCAAAACCCATGAGAAAAACCGTGTAGCGCAGGAAAACCCTTGCAAAGGCAATAATCAAAAAGGCTTCAAGGTTTTCAAGAAACACAAATGATTTTCACGGAGAAGAAGTGCTTAACACAAATCTTACATGCGAAAGCAAACACAAGATACAGCACTCAGGTTGTGCGTACACAATCCTGACATGTTATTAAAAACTAGCGTACTACTCCGGAAGGCAGCAAACACACCAACACAAACTAGCGTACAGATAAAAACAACACATCAAACAAGCAGGCATAACACGCGGCTACTCGGTGCTCTCAGTCGGAGATGGTGAAGATCTCCTTCCCCTTGCCGAGGGCAAGGCTCAGCGGTCCAGGAGAATCAACCTCCTCCTCTCTAGCTGGCTCCTGGCGTGCGACGCTGCGCTACGGTGATGGTGCGGGGGCGACTGGCGGTAGAGCGCGTGCGGCAGGCGGTGTGGCTCTGACTGGAGTAGGAGCGATGACTCGGTCGAACTCCTCAGTGGTAGGCAGACGGCGAGCAGTGGCCAAAACGGCCGGTGCATACGAGGCTGAAGACGAGACGAATGTCAGAGGCGGCGCCGTGTGGAGAAGCTCCTTCCTGCTGGCAGGACCGCCCCGGACTAAGTCCATGGGGGCAGCCACAAGATCATCTACGAGGTTGTCGAAAGACTCCTCCAGAGCCTTGAGATACTCCACAACCATCTCGATGGCTTCATCTCGCTCTCCCCGATGGCAGGCGAACGCATAGTGGCTGGTGTAAGGCACATGGCATGGGAGATAGCGGTAGCGACAAGTCTTCATCGTAGGAAGGATGTCCCGAAGGCGAGCTATCACCTCCCGGGCAGCCATCTGCATGGCATGCCTCTCCGTAGGCATGGCCCTTCCCACAAAACGGAAGTGGCGTGCAGCTGAACGTCCTCCCTTGAACTGCACCACAGCCTGGTGCATAGACACGTCGTCACTGAGCTTGTGCTGATAGAGGGTGAACTCCGGGCGAGCTGCTGGCCCGATCGCGAGCTTGGTGATGGAGACGAGGAGCTTGACAAACCCCTCGGGCACGTTGGTGAACACTCGATTCTCACAGCTGTTGCCAGCCATCTACAAAAGTAGGCAAAAATTCTGAGTAGTCATGTCATAAATTTTATGATGACCAACAGAAAATAGCCACAATTGCAAAATGCTGAAGAAGCACAAAAGACGCTAATCACTGATTAGCGGTCGCACCTAGTGGCTTCCTACAGTCAGCCTGGCTTTGATACCAAGCTTGTCACGACCCGTTTTTCAATAAAATAATTATTGAGAAACCAATCCCTGTTATGGACCAGCGAGGAAGAATTCCTTCTCACTGATAGACAATACATTGGTCACAGAAGAAAAAAAATACCAGGAGTACTAAATATAATACAAAGTTGAGCAGAGACTGCCCAACAATTTATTACATGCACGCCGATAAAACAATACGGCGGATAGGGTGGCAGACTACTAACTCACGATAATGACGATGGTGGAGATATCACCGCGAGGCGAGTGATATGTCTCCAGAAGACTACAGCTCTTCGAGCGTCGGAGTGAGACTCGAGAAGACTTATTGCGGGTGGCGGAAGCGTATACGATACAAGTGACCAAAATCCGGGATCGCGCAGGACTGACTGGGACTCCTCTAGGCATCGGACGCGCTATCAAACTCTTCATCCAAGAGATCGCCTTCGTCAACATCTGGCCAAATCAACAAGCCAGGTGAGTACTATGAAATTACTCGCAAGACAGTTCGGACATAAGGTATAAAAAATGCAAACATGAAACACATGAATAAGTTAACCAGTGCGATCAGACATAGAGATAATAAATACTGGGTGCCAAGCGAGGGTCTGAATGACGCCTCGAGCGGAAGCTGCCGAATAGTAATACAGGTGCCAAACGAGTGTCTGAAAGACTCCTCGAGAGGAAAATGCGGAATAATAATACAGGTGCCAAACGAGTGTCTGAAAGACTCCTCGAGCGGAAAATGCGGAATAATAATGCAGGTGCCAAACGAGTGTCTGAAAGACTCCTCGAGCGGAAAATGCGGAATAATGATACAGGAGCCAAACGAGTGTCTGAAAGACTCCTCGAGGGGAAAATGCGGAATAATAATGCCACAGTCGGGCGTCGGGGCGACACCACATAAAGGGCTTATAACAGAAAGTAAAGGCAGTGCATGCCGCAGTCGGACGTCTGAGCGACATCACATAAAGGGCTTATATCGAAAGTGAGAAACGAGTACACGCCACAGTCGGACGTCTGCGCGACGTCACCTAAAGGGCTTATATCACATTTCATTATTACAACAGCTCGGAGACATAAATTATCACAAGCATGAGACACAAAATAAAGCTTGTCCATCCACTGAAATAACAATAAAACCTGAGATTTTACCACTTGAGCTTGTTCACCGGGGACAAGTTTTTCACATGGATAGATATGGATATAATGTATACACTACTGATCATGGATACGATGATTTGGAAAGAATTGACTCCGCAGAGTTTGTACTTAACCACAGCCAACGGATTTCAGTAGTCAAGGGGACTAGTTCCGTCTACGGTGTTCTGGAAGGAACACGTCTAACCAGTACACACCCAATTCAACCATCCGAAGCCAGGGATCACCCTCGGCAACATTCAAGAAAAACCTTGAGTCGGGGAGGCTACAACCTCGCGTAGCATGGGATCAAATTTCTATACGCGCGCTATAAGGGGGTGCCCCCCCTCTCGGTCCCAACCGGAAACACCCATGCCCCCTGACCGAATGACTGGCTTTAATCCTGGGCCAAGGTACCATCATCCCGGCCTCTCTGTTTGGTGTGTACACGGAAAGAGGTTACCAACTTACTAAACCGTATCCTAGCAATGAGACATGTGGTAGCACGGAAAGGGGAAGGGACGATAACACGGCTCCAACCATGTTAACGTCGGAAAAGTCGGATGACACAAGGCTGGCATGCTACAACAGTACCACCTTGCTGCCCTTCATGTCAACACATGATTAGGCCACCTCTCATCAGAGGTTATCGCAACTTTGGAACATGCGGGAAAAGATCGATAACGTGGCTCCAACCATGTTAACGTCGAAGAAAGTCGGATGACGCAAGGCTGGCATGCTACAACAGTACCACCTTGCTGCCCTTCATGTCACTATATGATTAGGCCACCTCTCATCAGAGGTCATCGCAACTTCGGAACAACCGGGTCGTTGCCTTACGAGCAACGAGATATTTACCGACACTCATATGCCACACACAAACTTTCACATGAACATGCAAAACTTCTGCCATATCAAATGTCCAAACATGCTTGCCTGGTTCGGTGAAGTCGGAATCTAGCTCGGCGAAGTTCGCGGCTCCGTCACCTCTCCCGGAACCTACGGCAATCACGAAATGGGTACTAACGTGAAAACCAACACATGCACAGAAACTTTGCCAAATATTTCCCAAATAAATCCCATAAAAAACTAGACAAAATTTTAAGAATGTCAGAAAAAGAATCACTCAAAAATACCTTTTTATTAAAAAGTTATAAAGGTTTCTGTCCAGGGACCTTTCTGTAATGAAACAGAAAAGTTCCAGGGTTTTAACTGAGAAAACAGAAAACGGTTCGTTTGGAAATGCGCAAGCGCAAGAGAGAAGACGTATTTTGCCCGAAGGCGTCAACAGAAAACGGTTCGGGGAAATAGAACAGAGGCTGACACGCGGGGCCCGCATGTCAGGTTTGAAAAGGCTCGCCGGCGCCCGAAGACGGCGGTGGACGCCGGCGTCGAACCACGGCGAGTTAGGAGAAACGGAGGGTACCAAGAGCTTTGGTGTCTTCTTCCGCGTCGGTGGGTGGTGGACTCGTCCAACGGGGAGCACCACGTCGACGGCGACACTATCTCCGGCGGACGGCGGCTCGGGTGAGGATGGGGAACTCCGGTGGAGGGCTGCAAGCTTCAAATTGAAGTGCGGGTCAGAACGAGAGATGCATGGTGAAGTTACTGGCAAGAGAATGGAGGCTGCGGAGCACACACGGGGGCGAATCGGGCTGGATCCCGTGGCGGGTCGCGGCGGCCGGAGTCGAGGAAGGAGACCTCCTCGGGGCTCTTCCAGTGGCTAGGCGTGCTCTAGAGGAAGTGCAGGGCTGGTGGGTGCTCGAGTTGAAGCTCGGGACCTCTATTTATAGGCAGATCGACGGGGTGGCCATGAACGGAGAATCTCCGGCGAGCGATTACGGCGGAGCAGTGGGTTGGCAGAGGGTTTGAGCGGTCGGGCAGCATCGGTGGATGTTACGGGACTCGTTTTGCAGCTAAACGGAGCTGGCCCTGGCGTAATGGCGTCTGCCCACGGTGAGGTGACCACACGGGCTCAACGGCGGCAGAGAGCGTGCTCCGCGCCCTGCGGTTCACGACGAGAGCGGCAGCACATTCGGGGGAGTGGACGGCCACGCGGCGGGCTCCGGTGGTTTGGGCGGCGCTGGGTGGAGTCGTCGGCGCCGTGTCTCCCGCTGGCGTCCGCAAAGCCGCCGCCGGCGTCGGTCACGGGGCGGCGCACCTCCTGCTGCCCGTCGCCGACGCCCGCAAGGTGCCAGGCGCTCGTGCGGTGCAGGAACAAGTGGGCGAGGACGAGGAGCAAGGCGACGCGGCGGTACTAGCGAGATCGATGCCCGTTTCTGAAGAAAACGACAGCAAGCACTGAACTGAAACTCTGAAGTTACTGAAACTTGACAGTGACCATGCATTGCAGGTGTTCGACAGTAGGTTTTGGTAAAGAGGTAAATTTTGCTGGAGCTGTAACTTGGTGAGATGACCACTCAAAGCACCCAGGGGCTGCATGAATTTATTTGGAATTTTTGGAGAAGGTTTTGAATGAATTTCACCAAATTTGCCAAATCTGGTCCAAACTTGCAGCTGATGTAGTTTGAAAATTTTGAACTAGAGACCAGTGGATCTTCATGGTTCTAGGTTGAGGGTTCAAAGGACTAGGAGGGGAAAGAAGTTTGGTGGTAAGAGTCCAAACAGAAAATGGAGTTCCTTTGTAAATCTCCAAGAGGTAGAATAGAAGGCAGAAAATATTTGAATAGAATTTGAATGGAAAATAAATACATGGGGAGGTTCAACTTGCTGGATTTGATGTAAATCATGATCCAGAGGTGAGGGAGTGTTTAGGAGAGAGGATTTGCACTTATGCCATGGCAAGAAGGAATAGTTGAAAGTGGCAAAGTACCTTCCAAAAGCCATAGTGCAAATTCAGAAAAAGGTTTTCAAAAGTTCTTTTCCCAAATGAAAAAAAAAATTTGTCTTGAGTCCAAATGAAGAGCAAGAACTCCCAAGGTCAAAGGCAGATCTTGGGTGAATCCAAATAAAATTTTTGCCATAAAGAAAATATATGAGAGGGAGAGTTCTCTTGAAGAAAAATTTTTAAATCACTCCCCTCAAGTCAAATAAAATCTTTTCAAAAAAAATCCAAATAAAAACTTGGGTGCCACATAAGGCGACACCCGTGGGAGTACCGTGCGTGAGGCCGCAATGTGATATGAGGTGTTACAGGCTAGATCGGTGTGACTTAGAATCGGGGTCCTGACAGCGTTGGCATTAGAGCCGGACTGCCTGTAGGTGCTTTAAGCCAAACTGGTCGATGTCGAGTCTAGAAATGCTTTAGTTATATGTAGGGGAATTGATTGTGGGAGGAACGTAAGGCGCGTTTACTCCTTTACCTTACGCCCTCTGATCTGAGTCATTCTCTTCTCATTCTACGTGGGTTAAGGACTAGGCTCTCTTCTCTCTATCAGGTTCACGTGTTACTAATCCGTAGTAACTTATAGGATTGTTGGTTCCATGCTTCGGTTCAGTTTCTACTACCTTAGTATGTTGTCGGTTGAACCAGAACCTTGATATGATGTTGTTGAGTGGTATTGCAAACTGTTGCGGATGTCTCAAATCTTTTTCCAAGCATTTACAGCCGTTATGCTGTCCGAATTCTCCTAGAAATACTAATGCCTTGCATTATTCCGTGCTTTCGGATGGCCACCCGTTCCCAGAATCAAGTGGTTCGTCTGACCCGGTGCCTCGGCGTACCTGGTCACGCGGCCATGCTGGTCCGAGTGATGGTTGAGATAGGCTATCGGTGGTATCCCGAGTATACCGTCGAGGAGCAGTTTCGTGACTTTAATCAAAGCCAATATTGTTGCACAGTCAGGATTTACCCTTCCTATCCTGGAGCTACTGAACCCCTCCATTGCTCTTATGGACTTGGGGTTACCATCGAGATGTCCGTGCAGGACGCAGCTTACTCGATGATGACTATCATGCGAGCCAGAACTGCCTTGCTTCAGAACACTAACTTCCGCTATATGCCAGCATCACTCCCTGGGGCACAGGGGTACTATCAGGCTACCTACTGTGATCCTACCCATGAGGATTCAATACTCCGCACCACCACCGAGATGCTTGAGGACAAGGACCGTGAGAATCGTGCCTTGCGAATGGAGCTCTTTAATGCCCGTTCTGATCACTGGGCCACTCTGAGACGGTTTGCACCTGCCGTGCAGGCCGGGTATATGGACATGAGGGACTTGTACCCCGTGCGGTCTGGTCTGCTAGAATGTATGGAATGGCGTGATGTTGGAGGCATCACCCCTCCTCGTGGACCCCGTCTGCCACCGTTTGTTGGACCAAGGCCACACCCGAGTCCTTATGGACCGCAAGCTCCACAGGACCGACTGTTTCCAGATGATCATGTTCAGCTCCCAGGACATGGTGGTGACTTCTATGAAGATTACTACGGAGACGTCTGAGTTGGTAGTAGATCCGCTAGTATTGTAACAATTGTATTCCCCACAGTCCTGCGTGTCTTGTGGGATACGACTTGGTGTGTATCACGTTCCGGAGGTGTACAAAAATAATGTATAGGAGCCTGGAATGCCTCTGATGAGATGTATCGTCTTTTCATCGTAGCTGTACTCTAGCCTGGGCTTGTACTAAACTATGTATGGTGTGTATGACCGTTGGTATATATATGTCAGTTTCTATATTACCATGTCATACTGATGATCATCTCTGCATTCCGTGTTATCCATTACATTCCGCATTTCCCTGCCAAGATTTAGCCATCCTTGTCTAAACCGTTGTTTTGTTTTTCCTAGGATGGTTAACACCCGCAACAACCCTGCTGTCCAGGCGCAGGGTGAAGCCAATGCAGTTAGGGGGGAGAATTTGCCTCAACCGCCTTCTCTGGCCGAAGTCATGCTGGAGGCAGAAAGAAACAAGCGTGAGACTAACCGCTTGCTAGAGCGAATTGAGCAGAATACTGCACGTCACCAGAGGAACGACTTGGTGTCCATCAATGACTTTATCAAGTTGTACCAACCAAAGTTTAACCATTCAGTCGAGCCCCATAAGCTACGTTCTGCCAACGTAGCCGAAGCTGATAAGGTTACCTACGCTGCCTATCACCTCGAAGGCCCTGCTAGCCTCTGGTGGGAAAACTTTGAGGCTATGCGCCCAGCCGGCCAAATCACTACTTGGGCTAAATTCAGTGAGGCTTTCCGTGAGCATCATATTCCGGAGGGTCTCATAGATCGTAAGCGGGAAGAATTCTGCAACTTCACCCAAGGCAGACTGACCATGGATGCATACAGCCGTGAGTTTGGAAATCTAGCACGCTATGCTCCTGAAGAGGTATCCACCGACACCAAGAAGCAGGCAAGGTTCCGCAAGGGACTTAGCCCCGAGCTTCGCCGTGATCTTCGTCTGCACGAGTGCACCTCTTTCCAGAAATTGGTCAACAAGGCCATCAGTGCTGAGACAGGACAGACTGACTATGACGCTACACGCAAGCACTCTCGCGATTTTGGTTCCTCATCCGGCTCCGGATCTCAGAAGCGCCGGGTCTGGATTCCAACCACTGCTCTGCCACCTAGGTTCACTCCAAGGCCATCCTTCGAGGCGCCTCGCCCCAACCAGCAGTATGCACCGCCCAAGGTCTATGGTGGCCCCGCTGCTAATGCTGCTCCACGCCCCAATGTTGTGACATGCTTCAAGTGTGGAGAAACGGGTCACTATTTGCACGAGTGCCCCCGAAACAACCCCAACAAACCTGGACAGTCCGTTGGCCGTGGTAAGCCAGCAGGAAAGACTTACTACGCCAAGCCAGCCACCACTGCACGTGGCCATGTCAACTATGTTTCAGCTGAAGAAACTCATGAGGATCCCAACGTCGTCCTTGGTACGCTCCTTGTTAATTGCCATCCGGCAACTGTTCTTTTTGATACTGGAGCATCTCATTCATTTATCTCTGAGAGCTATGCTCGATTGCACAACACCACATTTAGTGACATGCCCACCTCCATGGACATTCAAACTCCTGGTTCTAGATGGAAAACCTCTAGGATAAGCCATGGAAATGAAATTCTTGTCGACAGATTGGTCTTCCTTGCATCACTAATAGCTCTCAAGTCCTCGGACATAAATATCATCTTGGGTATGGACTGGATGTCAGCTCATTATGCCAAGATTGATTGCTCTACTAGAACTTTTCAACTCACCCATCCGTCGGGCAAGACAGTCAATGTTTTGACCCGGGTTTCTAAGTGTCTGCTTTACTCATTAAATGCCAACCCTCTTCCAGACCCTGAAGATGTTCCGGTAGTCCGTGACTTCCCGGATATCTTCCTAGAAGAACTGCCAGGTATTCCACCTGACAGGGATGTCGAGTTCGTGATAGACCTTGTTCCAGGAACCGTCCCAATCTCAAGAAGACCTTATAAGATGGCACCCCTAGAGCTAGTCGAGCTTAAGAAACAACTCGATGAGTCCTTGAAAAAGGGTTTCATCCGTCCTAGTTCTTCTCCGTGGGCTTGCCCCGTCCTCTTCGTCAAGAAGAAGGATGGTACGGATCGGATGGTTGTAGATTACCGACCGGTCAACCTAGTCACTATCAAGAACAAGTATCCGCTACCCAGGATCAACGACCTGTATGATCAGCTCGCTGGATCCTTAGTCTTCTCTAAAATGGATTTGAGGTTGGGCTACCATCAAATCAAAATCAAGAACGGGGACATTCCTAAAACGGCCTTTGTTACTCGTTATGGCCAATACGAGTATACCGTCATGTCTTTCGGTTTAACCGATGCTCCAGCCACCTTCTCTCGGTTAATGAACTCAATCTTCATGGAGTATTTGGATAAATTCATCGTAGTATACCTCGATGATATACTCATCTACTCCAAGAATGAGGAAGAACATGCCGAGCATCTAAGGCTAGTATTGACGAAACTTCGAGAGCGTCGCCTTTATGCTAAATTCTCTAAGTGTGAATTCTGGTTGCCAGAAGTGACCTATCTAGGCCATGTAATCTCTGGTAAGGGTATTGTTGTCAATCCCGAGCGAGTTCAAGACATCCTTGACTGGACTCCACCTGAATCGGTCAAGCAAGTTCGGAGTTTCCTTGGCTTAGTGAGCTACTGTCGCCGCTTCGTCGAGAATTTCTCCAAGGTTGCTAAACCTCTAACTGAACTCCTCAAGAAAGATAAAAAGTTCGAGTGGACCCCACAGTGCGAGTTCAGCTTTCAGGAACTGAAAAGACGCCTGACATCTGCCCCCGTACTCATACCACCAGATTTTTCTAAGGACTTTGTTATCTATTGCGACGCCTCGCGACAAGGACTAGGTTGCATACTCATGCAAGATCGTCACGTGATTGCCTACGCTTCCCGACAGTTGCGTCCACATGAGGATAATTATCCCACGCATGATCTAGAGCTTGCAGCCGTAGTCCATGCACTCAAAACATGGCGACATTACCTTCTCGGTAATCGTTGCGAGATTTTCACCGATCACCAAAGTCTGAAATACATTTTCACCCAACCGGATTTGAATCTCAGGCAAAGACGTTGGGTTGAGTTGATCACAGATTACGACTTAGGAATAACTTACACCCCGGGCAAAGCTAACGTCATGGCTGATGCGCTAAGCCGTAAATCTTACTGTAACAACTTGATGTTACAACAAAGTCAACCACTTCTCCACGAGGAATTCTGTAAGCTTAACCTTCACATTGTTCCTCGAGGGTTCCTATCCACCCTGGTGGCGAAACCTACCCTTACGGATCAGATCATCAAAGCTCAGAAGGTAGATCCGGGAATCTCCCGTATTAAAAGAAACATCAAGAAAGGAGTTGCGGATTGTTTCTCCGTTGATGACCAAGGTGTTGTGTTCTTTGGAGACCGCCTAGTGGTTCCCAAGGTACGCAACCTGAGGCGATTGATCCTTAAGGAAGCTCATGAATCTCCTCACCATTCATCCCGGTAGTACCAAAATGTATCAAGACCTATGCCAGAGGTTTTGGTGGACTAGGATGAAGAGAGAAATTGCTCAATACATTGCTAATTGCGACGTCTGCCGTCGTGTTAAAGCAGAGCATCAACGGCCTGCTGGCACCCTTCAGCCTTTGGCTATTCCTGAATGGAAATGGGATAAAATAGGTATGGATTTCATTACCGGGTTTCCCAGGACCAAGAGAGGGAATAATGCTATCTTCGTTGTTGTCGATCGTCTTTCCAAAGTAGCCCACTTCCTACCTGTTCGTGAGAGTATAACCGCAAGCCAGCTAGCTGACTTGTACATCTCCCGAATAGTGTCTCTTCATGGTGTTCCATTGGAAATTAACTCAGACCATGGAAGTCTCTTCACCTCTCGATTTTGGGAAAGTTTCCAGAATGCTATGGGAACTCGTCTCTCCTTTAGCACCGCCTTCCACCCTCAATCAAGTGGTCAGGTAGAACGAGTTAATCAAATTCTGGAGGATATGCTCCGAGCTTCTGTCATCTCTTTCGGCATGGATTAGGAGAAATGCCTTCCATTCGCCGAGTTCGCTTATAACAATAGTTATCAAGCTAGCTTGGGCAAAGCTCCTTTCGAGGTTCTCTATGGACGAAAATGTCGAACGCCTCTTAACTGGTCAGAAACCGGGGAAAGACAACTCTTTGGCCCGGATATGATTCAGGAAGCAGAAGAGCAGGTTCGCATTATTCGTGAGAAATTGAAAACAACCCAATCTCGCCAAAAGAGCCATTATGACCGCAAACATAAGGCTATGACTTTTGAGGTTGACAAGAAGGCTTACCTTCGGGTTACCCCTTTAAAGGGAACCCATCGATTCGGTATCAAAGGCAAATTGGCTCCTTGTTACATTGGACCCTTTCGCATTCTTGCCAAGTGAGTAGAAGTTGCCTACCAATTGGAACTACCTCCGCATCTTTCCAAGGTTCATGACGTCTTCCACGTTTCTCAACTCAGGCGTTGCTTCTCGGATCCTATCCGTGGAGTGGACCACGAAACGCTTGATCTCCAAGATAATCTCACATATCGGGAATATCCCGTTCGAATCCTTGATCAAGCCGAGCGTACCACTCGACGCCAAAACATCAAGTTTCTCAAGGTTCAATGGTCACACCATTCCGAGAAAGAAGCTACTTGGGAAAGGGAGGATCATCTTCGACTTGAGTACCCCACCTTCTTCCCAACGGATCCTAAATCTCGGGACGAGATTCTTTTGAGTGGGGGTGAGTTGTCACATCCTAGCTAGTTCACGCATTAGAGTGTTGCATCATGTCTACTTTTCACAGAAACTTGAAATGGGGATGCCAGAAACCCCCAGCACCCCCTGAACACAACTAGGGTTTACTAAAATCCTTTTCAATGAACCTGAAATGCCATCCATAAATGTTCACCATCTTTGGTCCTGGCTAAATCCTCTGCCAAAAATGGTTTTATATTTTTGGAGGCCATTCTGGATTTTTGCACCAA
Organism: Triticum aestivum; assembly: GCF_018294505.1. NCBI lineage: Eukaryota > Viridiplantae > Streptophyta > Magnoliopsida > Poales > Poaceae > Triticum > Triticum aestivum. Next base: position 252,206,064 of record NC_057805.1, read on the forward strand.
GCCATAAGTATTTGCATTTGGGCAATTTAAATCCTATAAATATTTTCAAATGCCCAAATAATCTTGAAGGTATTTTTAGGCTGTTGAGAATATTTTCAAATGTGCCTCTGAATATTTTCAGGTTTTTCCTAAATGGAATAGTATTTCTACTATTTCAAAACACAGAACAGAAACAAATAAAAAGAGAAAAACAGAAAGCAGAGAAGAAACTTACCTGGCAGCCCACCTGGCGGCCCAGCACTGTGCTGGCCCATGGCCAGTCAGCTGCTTGCTCCCGCCAGAGCAGGCACAGAGGTGACGCCGGCGTGCGCGACCTCGCCACGGCGCCACCTGCTTGCCGCCTCGCCCGTGGACGAGCTGGACGACCTCCACGTCGCGCCCCCGAGCCCCTGGACACCCCCATTCGCCCCCATCGCCTCTCCCTCGCTCTCTCTCACCATGGCCGAAGGAGCCGCTGCCACCTCGCCGGCGTAGCCGCGCCCACCGTCGTCCTCGCGCCGCCCCACCGTGTCCAGCAGCTCCGCCGTCGCCTTCTCCTTCGAGCAAGTCGAGCCCCGAGCGCTCGCTTGCCCCGAAGCCACTGCTTCGACCTCGCCTTCACCGCCCACCGCCGGAGATCCCCTTCGCCGTCACCACCGCAGCAGTTCGTCCCCGACAGCGCCACCTAGCTCATCGCCTCTGCCGTGAGCTTCTGCCCCTTCCCCATCCTCTCATTCTCGCTACCGCCCCTTGCGTCGACCGTAACCAGCAGCACCGCACACGCCGCTGCACGAGCTCGTCGCCGACGAGGCTCCGGCCATCCAACGGTCGCACCACCATGGCCGTTAGCTTCACTGCTTCGCCAGGAGCCCGTAGCACCATCGCACGCCCCCTCGCCGTGCTCTCTAGCGACGGGTTCGACTACACCCGTACCCCGACAGCCGCATAGCTCATCGCCGGCGTCGATTCCGGCGACCCCGAGCTCCACCACCACCACCAGTCGATGCGGCTCGTTCCCAGCTACGTGTAGATGCTCTCCGCCGCCCATTTGGTCGCCGGAGCACGGATCCCGCACCCCACCGCCGCGTCTGGACGTCGCCGGCGGCTAAACGCCGGCGAATCAGCGCGGTTTGACCACGGGTTTGACTCCCCAGAGTCACTGACAAGTGGGGCCCGCCTGCTAATTAACCTGGGTTAGATTTAAGTTAATCCTAATTAGTTAATTATCTAACAGTGACACTGACACAGGGGACCCACACGTCAGGTTTGACCTGGACGACCCCGTTGACCGCTGACGTCATCATGACACACTGCTGACGTAATAAGTAACTTAATTACTGGAATTATTCTTATACAGGAAATTCAAGAAATTATCACAAACTTCAAAAAATCATAGAAAATAATCTATAGCTCAGAATGAAAAGATTTATATATGAAAAATGATCAAAAAAATCCATTCTATCCATCTGTACTGGTTTCATGCATGTTTAAGAAAATTAACCCACTGTTTAATGCAGAACAAGATAAAGCACTAACATGGGCCATTTATGAACTTGGAATTTGAATCTTTGATTCAAAATAGTCCAAACCCATCTGGTCTTAGTTGCATTAGCCCAATACATCCATTTTGCCATGTCTCATGCATGCATCATATTGTTGCACTTTGCTTGGTGTTGATTGTGCTTCGATGTGTTCATCGTGGTAGTCTCTGCCTCCGAGGATATTCACGAGTATCCAACTGAAGGGCAGCATTCCACCACCACTCCGTCAGGCAAGCAACCCATTGATCATTTCGATACAAACCCATCTTCTGGCTTCTGCTCTCATTTACTGCATTAAGACAACGCGATTAAAACTGCTGTGTGTTGCGGTAGTTGAACCCACTTTCCTTTGCATGACCTGTCATTGCCACAGTAACTAGATGAAACCCACTAGCATGTGTAGGAGTTGATTGAGCCATGTTGTGTTCCTACAATGCTATGCTTGCTACGCTTAGAGTCGTGTCAGGTCTGGCTCATCAGGGTGATGAACTAGAGTGAAAGCGTGTGTCGGTAATGAGAGTGAGGTGTTGAATACGATTTGGTAAAGGTATCGATGGGAGGCCATGTAGGAGTACATGGTGGGTTGTTTCATTGAGACCGTCCCTAAGAACTGAGATCTGTATGCGTGATTTAAGATTCAGCTACTACCACGCATTGGGCCCGAAACCAATGGACCCCCTCGGCTTCTTAATCACCCTTGTCCTCTGTCCAGGAGTTGCACGTAGTTTCTGGTGTTTGTAGTAAGCTGGAGGCCGTGGACAACGCTGACCAAGGGGTGGGCTGTGATGCGGTAGGCTCGTGGCCCGGTGTACCGAGTCGCCCGTTTGGTGTCTCGGGAACCCTGCACACATCGTTCGGGGCCGTATGTGGAAACCTCGGCCGGACTCCCTGCGGATGGAACCTGAATAGGCGATAAACCTGGACTAGAGACTCGAGTGTTTAGGTAGGCTGTGGCCGACACCCTCGCTGGGCTACCGCTTGAAGGTTGCCGAGTACACACTGTGTAAACGGTGGTAAGTGGTGAGAGCGTGTGTGACGAAGTACACCCCTGCAGGGTATAAAACTATTCGAATAGCCGCGTCCGCGGTAAGGGACTACTTGGTCGCTTATGCAGTTGATAGACAAGTAAATGGATACTATTAAAAGCCTCAAGATAAGTGTGAGTACCGCGGATGGCCCCCTCGTGGGATGATGAGGGAGGATCCACGGTGGAGTATTGAAATGGTGATTAGTGGACTCGTGTGCGAAAACTATTTTACAAGTGGTGTCTCGTAGGATAGCTTAGCCAAGAGTCAAAGCTGGCTTGCTGCAATAACTCCACTACCTTCTTGAGAATGAACATGTATAGTAGGATCTGTTGTAAGACTTGCTGAGTACCTTTGTACTCATGTTGCTTCAATTACTGTTTTCAGACGACAACACCGCCCCTTCCGATGGGTTCTATGTAGAACTCGACGACGACGATTGACTTGCCACCCAGGTGGTGATCTAGGCTTGTGAAGGGCCTATGTAGATAGACAGGCTTCGTCAAGCCTTCTTTCTTTCTAGTGTCTGTACCCAGACAAGTTGCTTCCGCATGTGTTTGTATGATTGTATGACTTGAGTGTCGGGTCATGTGACCCCTATCTGTATGAACAAGTTATGTAAGGCTCTCTGGAGCCCTTTAAATAAAGTACTTTGAGTTGTAGAGTTTTGTTGTGATGCCATGTTGTATTTGCACATATCGAGCATATTGTGTGTATGATTGAAATGCTTGGTATGTGTGGGATCCGACAATCTAGTTGTTTATCCTTGGCAGCCTCTCTTATGGGGAAATGTAGTCTAGTGCCTCCTTGAGCCATAGTAGTCCGCTACAGCCCGGTTCACCGGAGTCCTGCTAGCCCAGCACTACTGCTCTGGACACTTGACTGGTCGGCATGTGATTCATATCGTTCCTATGTCTGTCCCTTCGGGGAAATGTCACGCGGTGTCATCCAGAGTCCTGCCTAGCCTGCTACAGCCCGGGTTCCCGGAGTCCTGTTAGCCCAGTGCTACAGCCCAGATTCACACGCTGCTGACCGACATGTTCAATGTTGATTCATGTATGCCTGTCCCCATACATTAGTGCCGCTTTGGGTTCACGACTAGCCATGTCGTCCTGGGTTCTCTGTCATATGGATGCTAGCGACATTGTCATATACGTGAGCCAAAAGGCGTAAACGGTCCCGGGCCATGGTAAGCCGACACCCGTGGGAGTACCGTGCGTGAGGCCGCAATGTGATATGAGGTGTTACAGGCTAGATCGGTGTGACTTAGAATCGGGGTCCTGACAGGAGTCCTTTAATATTACCTTGGGGTGCCTCAGGCATCCCCAAGCTTAGGCTCTTGCCACTCCTTATTCATTCATCCATCGTGATCTCACCCAAAACTTGAAAACTTCAATCACACAAAACTTAGCAAAACCTTCGTGAGATCCGTTAGTATAATAAAGAAAATCACCACTTTAAGTACTGTTGAAATCACACTCATATTTTATTTTTGCATTATAACTACTGTACTCTAACTTCACCATGGCTTATATCATCGATACAATCCATAGATTTATCAAAACACGCAAAACAATGCATCAAAAAACAGAATTTGTCAAAAAAAGAACAGTGTGTAGTAATCTGAACATCTACCATACTTCTTAAAACCAAAAATTCTGAAGAATTAGGAACAAATAAACAATTTGCATATCAGTACTGTGTAAAAATTTCTGAATTTTTCCATGTTCCAAGAAAAAATGTAAATTCACGCACTACAGAAAAAGTTTCTGTTTTTGCACTGCACAAACCAAGGTCGACCCTCACTTCTGCAATGCATAACCTTCTAATCGCTTCTATTTTTGAAAAAAAAATAAGTTCCCCCTCTATATATATATTTTAAACTTTTTAAGAGCACACAATAGAATAAAATGGCTCTCTAAAACTTCCGGGTTGTCTCCCTGGCAGCGCTTTCTTCAAAGCAATTAAGCTAGGCATAAAGTGCTGAAGTAATTGATCCACCCGGATCCCAAGGTATATCAAAGCCAATTTTAATTAACAATTATTTGTAACTTATTAGTGAGCACAAAGTAACATATATCATGCAATGACGAAGGCTAACTCTCTTCCTATGCATCAGCATGTCATAAAAGAACAATTCGTGCACATCAAGTAAAGGCGAATACATAGCATAAGCAGTTTCTTGCAATTTTATCATATTGGAAACATAGAAAGGCGGAGATGTATTTCCTCTCTCATAATAATTGCAAGTAGGAGCAGCAAGTAGATGCATATTATATTCATCAAAATCATCATGTGTAGTACTCATCAATATAATCCTTAATAAGCGCAAACTTCTCCGATATAGTGTAGTTGGGAGAATTCAAAACGATAATAGGACTATCATGTGTGGGTGCAATAGAAACAATTTCATTCTTAACATAAGGAACTATAGCAAGTTCATATCCATAAGCATAATTCAAATTGTCATCATGGCCACAAGTATGGCAAGCATCAATTTCATCAAAAAGGGATATTTCAAACGAATCCAAGGGATCATAGTAATTATCATAGCATTCATCCTTCGGTAAGCACGAAGGGAAATTAAAAAATGTATGAGTTGAAGAGTTACTCTCATTAGAAGGTGGACACGGGTAGCTAATCCGCTCTTCCTCCTTTTGTTCTTCACTCTCCTAGTCATCTTTTTCATCTAATGAGCTCACAATGACATCAATATCTTCTTCCATAGATTCCTGCAAAATATTATTCCCTTCTTGGAAAGCGGAGACTTTCTCAATACACTCATTAATATCAGCATTATATTCATAGTTCTCATAGAAATATTTAAGTATAGCATAATTTTCAGGTCTGTAAATAGCATCATCATAATTTTCACACTTTTCAAACAAAGATTCAATTTCATAAGCACCCTTAAAAGCATCGAATTCTTCTATTTGTTCCACATCATAGTAATCATATATACCATTAGCATAAGCGGCCAAGGTTTCATTATCATTAAATTTATAGGAAAAGGGAAGGTGTGGAGCCTTCATCCTAGAGCAACAGGTATAATCAGATCTCAAGCATAAATTCCGAGCATACCAATGCAACATATGAATTTGATCCCATAAGAGTTTCCCTTTTTGAGTCAAGCGATCATCCCTACAGTATTCACGTTGATCCAACATGTCTCCCATTATCAAGTTGAATGGGGTTTTCTCAGGATTATCAAAGTAGTGTTTAGTATTTTCCACATCACGAGCATCGAGGGTTTTAGGAGGTTCCCCATCTCCATGATTAGCAAGTACACCTAATGTTTTTGGTATTTCGTGTTCCATATCCATAACTAAAGATAGAGAACAATTTAGAACAGAAAATAAAATCTACTTAGTGATAAAGCAAACAAGCACACACGAGAATGTTCACGCAACGCTATTGCTCCTCGGCAACGGCGCCAGAAAAACGTCTTGATAACCCACAAGTATAGGGGCTCAATTGTAGCATTTCTCGATAAGTAAGAGTGTTGAACCCAACGAGGAGCTAAAGGTAGAACGAATATTCCCTCAAGTTCTATCGACCACCAATACAACTCTACGCATGCTTAACGTTCGCTTTACCAAGAACAAGTATGAAACTAGAAGTACTTTGTAGGTGTGATAGGATAGGTTTGCAAGATAATAAAGAACACGTAAATAAAAGCTAGGGGCTGTTTAGATAAAGAAACAACTAAGTTACTTTTAGTAAAGAGCTTTTTGTCACAAGAAAGTTATTTGTCCCTAGGCAATCGATAACTAGATCGGTAATCATTATTGCAATTTTATATGAGAGAGGCACATAAGCTAAGATACTTTCTCTACTTGGATCATATGCACTTATGATTGGAACTCTAGCAAGCATCCGCAACTACTAAAGATCATAAGGTAAAACCCAACCATAGATTAAAGTATCAAGTCCTCTTTACTCCCATACGCAAACAACCTACTTACTCGGGTATGTGTTTCTATCACTCACGCCACCCATCATAAGCAAATCATGAACATATTGCAAACCATACAGCGGGGATCCATCACGCTTGCGCGACATGGAGAGCACCATAGGAAAGCACCAATAATAAAACATACAACTCAAACCAATCACGATCATCAATTAAACCATAGGACATAATGGATCTACTCAAACATCATAGGATAGCCACACATTGTCAGTGCAACAAACCCTGGGTCCGTTGCCCAGACTGTGCACAGGCCCACGAACAAGATTACAGCACCAAGATCAGATCAAAGCAAGAGGGATTGGTTCTTTGAAGCACCAACGTGCAGATCAAGAAGACCAAGACTAGCCAGAGAGACAAGATACCACTACGAGAAGAACCTCCCTTGCCGAGCAGGCGAGCCTGGCGAGGTTGGGGTTACCCCGGAAGAGAGCCTCCAAGATCGCCCCGGCACGCCCACCGGGGCTCACAGAGGCAAACCACTCCACCACACCACCCCACAGCAACGCACATCGTCGATCTATGCGGTGTCAAGCTCCTAGGTGACTAAGTGGCTGCTCCCTGCCACATGGCAGCTACTTCCTACAGAAAATACCTCCAAGCGACACATGTCAAGAGACGTGTCAAGCAAGCAGGCGCGAAGCTGGCAAAATAGCCCGGCAGGGCCTGCCGGGCAAGCTATGATGTGACACTAAGCGACGCATTTAATGCACTCTGTCAGCCTGCAGAGTTAGGTATGATAGCACTGTTTGCTATCTAATCAGTACGTAAAGAGTGATTTGCCACTATGGTGACCCCTTGATCTATAAAAGGAGGCCCATGGCAACCGTAGAAAGCATTTGGACCCCCGCACATTCATACGTGTGTAGCCACTCTCGCCCCGAGGCGACCTTGTCGGGCAAGAGCACTACGCTTTTCCACCATCAATCCACCAAAGCAGGAGCAGGGTTTTACGCCTCGCGGCGGCCCAAACCTAGGAAAAACTGCTCGTGTGATCTCTACTGTGTTGTGTTACGCTTCTCCGCTCTTTGTGCAACGTGCCCATCCCCCCGCCGAACCAAAAGGGGCTCATGGCCCCATAGGTGGCCGTAGTTTCCCACGACAACTTTGGTGAGCGAGGTAGGAGGATCACTTGCATGAACCCAAGAGCGTAAGCAGCGCACCATCTTCATCGCAATTTTCATCATCGATGGCTCCATCAACTATGGCGCCCAAGAAGAAGTCCGATGCCGCAGCTCACCCGTCCAACTCGAAGGCCCCGCCGCCCGCGACCACCGACGCCGCGGGGAATGCAGAGGCACATGAGGATGTGGGTGCTGTGGGAGACGTGGTCGGATCAGGCGGTGTTGTCACCACCTCTCCCGCCGTCGAAGAAGGAGCGGCAGGCACCGGAGAAGGACAACACCAACAACATCCCAGCGACCACGCTCCACGAGGTACGGGTAGAGAGATTATTCCTTCTGTCCCTCCCGGCTTGGCCGAGGGAAATAGCCATGGCGGTGACGTTCGTCCTGAGGCAAATCGCAATCCTACAGCCACCCCCGCCGTGGGCGTGGTCGCAGGACATGCACCGCCCTCGGAGCAAGTTGGCCCAGCCGATGCTCTGAACAGAGTTATTGGCCCGCGTGCGCCATCATGTCGTCACCATGCCATCCCAACGACCGGCTCCCGATGACGGGAGCCCGGCGCAGCCACCGCCGGCACCGTCAGGAGTTGGGCGACGCTACGGTCTACATCATCATCACCAATGCCAAGCACCGCGTCGGAGGCCATGGCGCGGGCCCAGCTGCTGCTGAGGTTTCCACCGGCAGCTGATCAGATGGATGAGTGGAGAGCCACCATTCAGAGTCTGATTGGCTTTGCCAAGGCTGGAGGCCCACAGCGAGCTAGCATGCCACGGCCTCCCCAGACAATGACGGCAGCCCATGCTGCTAGCCATGCAAAAGGGGCCACCCCCATGGTGCAATCCCCACTGCGGTAACCAGCACGAGGGCCACTCAACCAAGAGCTTGATGACGTCTCGATGGCTTCGTCCAATCCTCGAGCACGTCAAGGCCGACGGCGAGCCTCGGAGGACAGGCAGATGGGGGGCGTGCACGTCACCATCGAGCGACGTCGTGAGGGCCACCACCAGTCCAATGGGCGTGATGGCCCCAACATTGACGAGCCTGCACTCGGTAGAGGCGGGTACCTACCTTCCGCTCGCACGTTCAAGCCAGAGATTCTAGAGAAGTATGATGGGAGACTGAACCCGACAGAGTTCTTGAGCATCTACACCATCGCTATTCAGGCTGCCGGGGGAAGAGATGATGTTTTTGCCAACTACTTCCCTTCGGCACTCAAGCCAAACGTGAGGTCTTGGCTGATGCATCTGCCCGAGAACTCCATCTCGACCTGGGCTGACTTGTGCCATGAGTTCGTTGGCGCCTTCAAGGGCGGCCACCAAGAACCAGGACGGCCCAGCGACTTGCAGCTTCTCCCGCAGAAGGAAGGAGAGACTATGCAAAATTACATGCAGAGGTTCAGCTGAGTCCACAGGAATATTCCAGATATCCACCCGGCAACTGTGATTGTTGCGTTCCAGTTCAATGTGCGCAACCGTCCGATATGTTCCAAGATGAACGTTTGATTGCCCAAGACTGTGAAGGAACTTTACACCTTGGTAGACAAGTGTGCTCGGGTGGAGGAGGGGAGGAAACTCCCTGGAGAAGAGGATGGCGTCGGTGTTGACTCAGAAAATGACGGCGAGGCCACCGGTCGGAATAAGAAGAACAAGAAGCGCAACAAGAAGTGCAAGGATAAAGCAGTACTAACCATTGAGGGATCGGGCACGCCTAGTACCGGCAAGAAGGCTAAGTCCGAAGCCCCCGGCAAGGAAGTTGCCACGTGCACTGACTGCCGGGAGGCTGCGGCTGCCGAGAAGGCTGAAAAAGGCGATCGGCCGTATTGCAAGATTCATTGGACCAAGTGCCACGATCTCCATGAATGTCATTAGGTCAAGCAGCTCGTCAAGAAGCAGAGGGATGAATATGAGAAGCGTGATAAGGAAAAAGGTCAGAATGGCGTTGGCGGGAAGGGCTGAGGCGGTGAAGCAAAACGCCCCGACAAGGCTCTTCGGAACCAAGGAAAACCCGCCAGGGGCCGAGAGAAGGAAGATTGCAATAATGAAAGTGATGGAGGGGATGAAGAGGAAACCAGTGAGAAGGAATTCCAGAAGGCCACTGACGCTCTGTGCGTTGATGGAGGTGCATCTCTACACTCCTCTCGCCCCCAACTTAAATGGTGGGCGCGTGAGGTCAATGTCGTGGATCCAGCGGCAGAGTCTCGGAAGCCGCTCAAGTGGTCATGCACGCCCATCATCCTTGACGAAGAGGACCATCCCGACCGCACCGCCGCGGTAGGATGCTTGCCGTTGTTGGTTTCACCAACGATCCGCAACCTCAAAGTCACAAGGATGTTGGTTGACGGCGGGGCCGGGTTGAATCTTATTTCCCCAAAGTTTATCAGCAAACTTGAGATAGCAGAGGAAGAGCTCAAAGTCATGGGCACATTTCAAGGAATCAACCCCGGTAGGATTCATCCTAAGGGAAAGATCACGTTGCCAGTGACATTCGGGGGGAGTTGAACTACCGGCCTGAGAAGGTTGTATTTGATGTGGTCGACCTCCCCCTGCTGTACAATGGAATCCTTGGATGCCCAGCTCTGGCAAAATTCATGGCAGCATCCCACTATGCCTACAACACTTTGAAGATGTCAGGGCTGGTGGGAGTCATTTCCATTCCGTCAGACGAGAAGGACGCAATTATTTACGTGGATAAGATGTACCGGGACGCAGTCTCCGCAAAGGCCGTGGAAGCCACAGTTCCCACTAAGGAAATCAATGGAAAGAAGAAGGCCAGCAGGGACACCAGCAAGAAATCCAAGGCTGTTGCACCTCATGTGAAATAGGTCCCGGCAGGGCTGGCTGGCGCTGATGGTACCTTTACTATCAGTGCCACCCTTGATGACAATTAGGAAAGCGCGCTCGTTGCCTTCGTGCGGGCGAATATCGATGTGTTTGCTTGGCAACCGTCTGATATCCCCGGTTTTTTCCGGGTGGTAATCGAGCACCACCTTGCTGTCTACCCACATGCCCGACCCGTCAAGCAGAAAGTCCGGAAGCAAGCCTTGGAGCGGCAGCAATTCATTGCAGAAGAAATCAAGAAACTTGAGGCAGCTGGTATGGTCAGAGGAGTACTACATCCAATGTGGTTAGCAAACCCAGTGGTCATACGCAAAGCTAATGGGAAATGGAGGCTTTGCATAGATTTCATAGATCTTAACAAGGCCTGCCCAAAGGACCCATTTCCCTTGCCGCGCATCGACCAGATTGTGGATTCCACTTCAGGATGTGATTTTCTCTCTTTTCTGGATGCATACTCTGGATATCATCAGATTTTTATGTCCAAGGAAGACGAAGAGAAGACCTCATTCATCACCCCATGTGGCACATACTGCTTCGTGCGCATGACCTTCGGGTTAAAGAGTGTCGGGTCCACTTTTGCAAGAGCAGTCCAAATTGGTTTTGAGTCATAGTTGCATAGGAACATTGAAGCTTATATGGATGATATTGTGGTCAAGACCAAGGACAGATCAACCATCATCCAGGATTTAGAAGAGACGTTTGCTAATCTGCGCAGGATCAACTTGAAGCTGAACCCGGAGAAGTGTGTGTTTGGCGTCCCCTCCGGCAAGCTACTGGATTTATTTGTATCCCATCGCGGGATAGAGGCCAACTGATGTAGGGTGGAACCCTATACGGCCGATCTTTCATGAAAGGAGCGGATCCCAACTAAGAACACGATGAACACGGGGTAGAATGGAGGGAAATCACAAGGGGAAACACTCAAGAACAAGTCCAATCACACATCCACTAGACAATCAAACACACAAGATCCACAAGGTACATGAACAACAAAGGGAAAGATACAAGGTATGGTTCATCTCCATGGGGAGGTCTTGAAGGGGGCCACCCAAGAGGGGGTCTTGAATCCAAGGTGATGTTCTCCATAGAGGGGCCGCGGTCTCTCTCGTGGAGTAGATCCGTAATGTATGAGCAAAGCTCTATCCAAAATGAGCTAATACTTTGCTAACCCCAAAACGTAGGTGGAGGGGGAGTATATATAGTCTAAGGGGCGAAGGGGTACATGGGATTCGGCCCAGATGGGCTGCACGCACGCAGGGGGAGGCCGGATATCTGGGCGTCGGCCGGATGTCCGGGGCTTCGTCATGGGCCGGATGTCCGGGCTGGGGTGGCCGGATGTCTGGGCTGGCGTGGACGGCCTCGGTGTTCTCTGGATAGAGGGTGCCCGATGTCCGCGCTGGAAGCCGGATGTCCAGGCCCTTGGCCGGAGGTCCGGGCTGGCGTGGTCAAGCTTCAGTGGTGTTCTGTGATGGACGCCGGATTTTCGGTGGTCGGGCCGGATGTCCGGGCTGGGGCCGGATGTTCAGGACCTGGGGACTTCTCCGGTTTCTTCCGTCATCGCTTCCAGGCTTCCCTCGCGGATGGTGTAGTTGTTCCTTGGCGCTTGCACTCCTCCTCGTTGTCCATAGTGTTCCGACAATACATATGCATGCACACGTGTGGCACCCTGGCTCAGAGAAACCAGAACACCCCGTATTCCAGCCCAGAGATCGAGGAGAAGTCTTCTGGAATACGGCACTGCTTAGCATAGAACAAATCAGCTCTTTATTGCAATCTATTGGGGTACAAGGGGATTACATCGGCACGGCGACGCTACGCCTGCCACAGTTGCTCTATGCAAACAGCAGAACAACACGACGCAGCGGAATGACTACTGGCAGCAGAACAACGACGACGGTGGTGAACTCCACTCCGCAGGGACTCTGGCTGGAACGCTTATCCTAGCGCGCAAACAAGGGATCCACGACAAACAAGCAATCATATCTGGCATGACCTGCAAACTGGCATGACACGCCAGGTCAGTACATTGAATGTACTTGCAAGCACACAGCAACCAAAGCAATCAAGATAAACAATAGCATGGCAATTACAGGTTAACAAGGATTAACATGATACTATCGGATCAATCATAGCATGAACAAGATGATACAGCTAGAACAATACGAGCATGGCATAAACATATGAGCATGATAATACTAGCATGCAACATGATGACGCTATCATGCACCAACTTACTCTGCTCGGGTTACATCGTAACCATCACCTGCACAAACTTACCATCATGGATATCACACAATCATCTCAGGATCCAATCAAGCTTGGTATTAACAATACTGTAGTAATCATTTATGACCACAAGGAGCTTGACCTTTACCCTTAACTCTTGCATAACATCACAAATATCCAACAACTCGGTATTCACGATACCACAGTGATCCACTCACGATCACATAAATATCAACCAACTTCTTTCAGCATCGAACCGGGGTTGTTATTAAGCACATTATTATTACTGTTGACCCATAGTGTGACCGACACGAACTAGGCCCATATCCGAGGGCGCGGCTATCGATAGATTAAACACACACTCTGCAGAGGTTAGCACACTGTACCCACACCACGGAACCCATGGTCTCGCACTCCCATACGTGCGGACACGGCGTTGCGACAAAACCGATCTACTGCCATGACACTCCCCGGCCACTCCGACCAACTCCCCTTTGGGCTAAGTCCTGGGTGGCCCCGTGCCTACCAAAGGCACCAACGGCCACCGTCGTGGCAAAACGGTCCCAAACGGGGACAAGGATCCATACTCAACAACGGGCACACAAGGCTTATGCCGTCCTACTCGGCCAAGGTAGCGCCCGCGCATAACCTTCCCTCGCGGGAGGCACCGGTGAGAGGCATGACAATAGACCCAGTTAGGGCCTTCCCATAAGGCAAACGTGGTTGCACTGGTCAGCTCGATTTGGTGGCACCATGACTCAGCCAACAGTTTTTCAAGTTCAATTTAATCCGGTTAAACTTGAATGCAATATGCTGAGCCATGAAAAAAATAACAGGATGCAACTACAATGCATGAACATGATATCAAAATAAGCATGGAGGTGCAACATAATCAACGAGCATAACAACAACATTTGAGCATTTATCCAGATGAGTATGGCATACCTACGAGCATGAATATCACAACTAGAACATTACTCATAGCATAACATGACTACTAGCGTCAGCAATAACTACCATGCATTAACATAACGATAAACTACCATGCAAGCATTTAACCAACTAGGTGCAAAATAACATGCATAACAACGGTACTCGAAACAGACAATAATCATGCATCGAAGACCATCACAAGCATGTACTACTACCAAGCATGGTAATAAGAAAGTACTACTAGCAAGTAGTTCATGATAACAGAGTGCAAGAAAACATAGCATGACGGTAAACACCGATCCATAAGCATAACCGAAATAACGACAGCAGTAGCAAAACAATCAAACAGATAGTTATTAAAGATTCAAGTTGAAAACCAATGCTTCTGCATGGCTATCATGCAAATGGTGGTTGTGGCTTGCCTGGGGATGGAGAAGGCTCCGGGAAGAAGTGCGGCATGACCGCGGAAAGAATCGCCGGAAAGGGTTCGCTCTCGGAGGGGGCTGATTGGGGCAAGGGCAAAATGGTCATTTTCAGAATGTTGAAACATAGTGAAAATGGTACCAAAAGTTTGGGCTCAAAGATACGAAGATGTGAGCATTGGATTCACCTCGATCAGAGCTACGGTTCAAAAGTTGTCAAGGGTTAAAGTTCAGGGACTATTCTGCAAAAATATCACCACAAAAGGTCCCTGAGTGGATAAGGCAGAAACGGTTTTGAGAAAATACGCTTTCTAGAGGGGAATGTGCATTCCTCTCCTAAGCCGCAAGGAAATACGCCTTCGGAAAGAGAAAAGGCATTACCCCGAATACGCTTCCACTATCACGCCCAATATGCGATACTATCCTAAAGAGACTCGAAGGTCCCACCAAGGATAGAACCGCATATTGACACGCTTTTGCAAGGTGGATATCATTACATCAACATTACATAATAGCTGGGGATACATACAAGAGGCATACAATGCCACAAGAATACATCAATACATCATACATCAGATCAACATCCGACTACGGATGAAACACAAACAGGAACTCAACGACATCCACCCTGCTAGCCCAGGCTGCCGACCTGGAACCTATCCCATGATCGAAGAAGAAGCAGAAGAAGAACTCCAAAACAAGTAAACATCGCTCTCGCGTCATGATCATCGCAAAACCAGTACCTGCAACTGGTGTTGAAGTAATCTGTGAGCCACGAGGACTCAGCAATCCCATTACCATGGGTATCAAGTCTAGCAAAGCTTAATGCGTAAGGAAAGGGGGTAAAGTGGTGAGGTTGCAGCAGCGACTAAGCATGTATGGTGGCTAACATACGCAAATAAGAGCGAGAAGAGAAGCAACGGAACGGTCGTGAAACTAGCAATGACCAAGAAGTGATCCTGAACTCCTTCTTACGTCAAACATAACCCAGAAACCGTGTTCACATCCCGGACTCCGCCGAGAAGAGACCATCACGGCTACACACGCGGTTGATGCGTTTTAGTTAAGGTCAAGTGTCAAGTTCTCTACAACCGGACATTAACAAATTCCCATCTGCCACATAATCGCGGGCACGACTTTCGAAAGATAATACCCTGCAGGGGTGTCCCAACTTAGCCCATTATAAGCTCTCACGGTCAACGAAGGATATTCCTTCTCCCAGGAAGACCCGATCAGTCTCGGAATCCCGGTTACAAGACATTTCGACAATGGTAAAACAAGACCAGCAAAGCCGCCCGAATGTGCCGACAATCCTGATAGGAGCTGCACATATCTCGTTCTCAGGGCACACCGGATTATCCAAGCTTCTGGTAGGCCAGCCCAGAGTTGCCCCTGGTGGCCACCGGCGACTGACAGGTTGGACCAACACTCGAAGGAGCACTGGCCCAGGGGGGTAAATAAAGATGACCCTCGAGAACGCGACTCCCAAGGGAAAAAGGCTAGGTGAGGCAAATGTAAAACCAAGGTTGGGCCTGCTGGAGGAGTTTTATTCAAAGCGAACTGTCAAGGGGGTCTCATAAATCACACAACCGCGTAAGGGACGCAAAATCAAGGAACATAACACCGGTATGAAAGAAACTAGGGTGGCAAGAGTGGAACAAAACACCAGGCATAAGGCCGAGCCTTCCACCCTTTACCAAGTATATAGATGCAATAATAATATAAGAGATAATGTGATATCCCAACATAAACATAATCCAACATGGAGCAATCTTCATCTTCACCTGCAACTAGCAACGCTATAAGAGGGGCTGAGCAAAACGGTAACATAGCCAAACAACGGTTTGCTAGGAAGGGGGACAAGGTTAGAGGTTCATGGCAATTTGGGAGGCTTGATAAGCAAGTGGTAGGTAATGCAGCATAGCGATAGAACGAAGCAACTAGCATAACAATGATAGTAGTGAGATCCAAGGTGACAGTCATCTTGCCTGAAATCCCGCTAGGAAGAAGAACGAGTCCATGAAGAAGATGAAGCCACGAAGATGGACGAAACGTAGACGAACGAATCCTCACGATCGCAACGACACGGGAACTACCGAGAAGAAGCACACAACATGGTAAACACACCACACATGAACAAGGCATGATGCTCAACCAAGTATGATGGATGACAAGGCTACAGGAAGCTACTCATGGAAAAAAGATGATGCATACAAGAGCAACACATCAAGCAAGTTTAAATGAGGCCGGGAACAACATATAACAATTCCGGTAAGTCCTCGTATACAAATTTCGAAATTGGTCCAGATCTGAATAAACCTTATGTTGAAGTTGTTAAACAGCAAGTTAAGATGCACCAAAATGATCTACATTAAATTCTAGTCAAGTTACATATAAAGTTCATCAGATTCGGAGCTACGGCCTAGAAGATATGAGCAAAACAAGTTAAACATGGCATTGATGCAAAAGGCATTCAAACATCAAACAAACACACTCAAGGCGTGGATGCAACATGATAATATGAAACTACATGCAAAACTAAGCAAGTTTCATATAGAGCATGCTCAAAACGGAGCAACGGTGCAACACATACACTCCAAACAAGATATAGCAACAATCTGTCCAAAACAGCAACTAGGCATATAGCAAGTATCAAAACAATATGCTACAGCAACTCAACATGAAAACGAAAGGCATGAACATGATGTAAAGGTAACGCATGACAAAACATGATCACTGAGCTACCTCCAGAAATCAATAGAACATGCTCAAAAGGACATGACAAAATTGCAAATAATAACAGATTCACAAACTTAGCAGAAATTACTGGACATGGCAGAAATAACATCAGGTTGCAAAGTTTGGAGCTACCAAACAATATGCTACAGGAACATATCATAGCAAACAAAGGCATGGCATGAATCTACTAATTTCATAGAACAAAAGTCCTATACTGATCACGAGCCAAAAAGGCTCAGAAGATATGATGGCACCCATGTAAACATAGCAAGTAATATGACAGATTCCGAGAGTGAAAATGACAGGACATGGCAGAAACAACGATAACTAGGCATGTTGGTGAGCTTGAACCACTCACCACAGAGCATTTCATGGCATGTGAAGTCAACCAACAGCAATAAGGCATAAATATGAAGTTAATCATGGCAAGAGCAAGTTCATAGAGTGCATGGACCACTAGGAAAACACATGGCAATTACGAACTTCATGTTAACAGGCTGACAGAAACATTATTTAGCAAGTTGAGAGCAAGCTAGCAATAATCTACAGCTGGCTATAAATGCAACCAATGGCTTGAATGTATACAACATAATATTTATAACAAAACATCCTTAGTGAACATCTCCAGATCATGCATAGAATGACTTGTAGCAGCAGGTTTACAAGGGATCACAACATAACAGACTCAGACTAGGCAGAAATGACTGTCCCAGAAATAAGCAACATCATGGAGGCTACTTTGCATGCTTGTGCTAGTCAACACAGAGATCCTAAAACTACAATACTAGCACCACTGTAAATATGGCATGATTTAGTTCAAAACACATGTAGAGCTCATGCTCATAGGATGCACACACAAAATGCAATAAAAAGACAAATCAGCAAGTTCTGGAAACAGACAGCAGTTAACATCATATAGCACTCTTGCAACGATAATTAGGGCATCAATATGACCTCAAACAAGCATGGCACAATGGAACAAAATAAAGAGCATCTCATGACGAACATTTCGATATATTACACGCATGAATTGGAGCACCAAGCATGAATTTATGGCATGAACAACAGAGCAACATAATGCAACAATTTCGGGACTTGGAGAAAAATTCGAGGGGGAGGGAAGTCAACCTGTGGATCTGGATCTGGCGCGTAGAACGAAGTTCGCCGGAGCTCAGAGGAAGAAGATGCCGGAGCTTAGGGGAGAGGCTGGAGAGGGTCGCCGGACGAGGGGAGAGGCCGGAGCGGGGCGGGGCGGCGCGAACGAGCGCCGGCGGGGCTTGCGGGCGGCTGGGAGCGGCGGAGCTCGGGGTCGCCGGCGGCGGGGAGGCGAGGCGGCGCT